>NW_006922608.1:0-1286 GCF_000298275.1 Orycteropus afer afer
CACAAATTAACTGTAAATTCAACACCACCGCAATGTCTCAGAGACAACAGACCATCACAGTCCCCACAAAGAAGCAAAATAAAATAGTAGAAACGAGGATACAAACCCAGAAGACATCCCCAAGGAAGAAGAAGTATTGGAACTCCCTGACAAGGAATTAAAAAGAATTATATTTGGGTACCTTCAGTGGATTGAGAAGCAGGTCAAGGAAAACAGTGACAAAATGAAGGAAAACACAGACAAAAATCTAGAATAATTTAAGAAAATAGTACAAGACCAAATTGACAAAATAAACAAAAAGATAGAAGCAATACTAAAGCAACAAATAGAAATCCAGAAGACTAATACTAAGATTTCAGAAATAGATAGCACATTGAAAGGCAAAGGAGTAGAACTGAATCAATGGAAGACAGAGTTAATGAAATTGAAGATAAATATCTCAATACTAATTTATTAAGGAATCAATCAGTGAAAAGACAAAAATAAAATAAAATAAAGTAAACCTAAGATTCATGTGGAATACCATCAAGAGGTATAGCCTACATGTAATCAGAATTCTAGAACAGGAAGAAACAAAAAAAAAAGAAAAACCAGACAAAATTGTCAAAGATTTGTTGGAAGAGAATTTCCCTAATATGATGAAAGACAAGAATATATCCATTCAAGAAGCTCAACGAACCCCAAACAGGGTAGACCCCAAAAGAAAATCACCAAGACATATCATAATCAAGCTCACCAAAACCAAAGACAAAGAATCCTGAAAGCAGAACAGAAAAATGAAAAGCTAAATGAAAAGTTAACCATCTGGGGTGTGTGGAAACTGGATATGGGACAGGTTCTAGTTTGCCAGACATAGTCATAGGGTGAAGTAATTTAATGTATTTAAAACACCAGAAATTCCATGTAAATGAAGTACAGTATTCAATGCAAGTGGTCTATGAGAAGAGAGGATAATTTGGGCAAATGATAGCCCAGTCTACCCTAGCACAGCATCGGAAGACTTCTCTGGCCTGGGCAGTTCCCACTTGTATTTGATCTGTTCTGGTTTCCAAAAAGGCCAGAGGCATTGAAGAAGTATTATGGTGCCCGTTACTCCAAGATTTCTCAGATGTGTTCTTTTGGCAATTCTTCACAGGGTGGATTTCACTTCCTTGAGTAAACCTTACTGTTTCTCAAAAGGCAAGAAGTTTTCTGGAGTTTCTATCAGATGTTTGATAGTCCAGCAACAATTTTCAATCACTACAGCTTCTATTAACTTATATTTATAATAATTATTATAATTGTAA
>NW_006922608.1:1432-3242 GCF_000298275.1 Orycteropus afer afer
TATCTATCATCTATCTATCTATCTATATCTATCATGTATCTATCTATCTACTACCTATTTTTCTAATTTTCTATCATTCTATCATCTATCTACCTACTTATCTGCCTGTCCGTCTAGGTATCTGACAGCCTGTCTGTCTATCATCTATCTACCTACATATTTATCCATCTATCTATCTATCCATCTATCTATCTATCTATCTATCATCTATTTATCTATCTATAAAGCCCCAAAATATAAAAAAGCAAAATCATAGAAAAGATCAGAATTACTAGTTTGATAGAGACTTGTGAAACCCCCAAGACTATGGCCCTTAGACATTCTTCAAACCTGGAACTAAACCCACTCTTGGAAATCACCTTTTAGCCAAACAATACCTAAAATGAAACACCCTGCCATTGAGGCAATTCCGACTCATAGTGACCCTATTGGACACAATAGAACTGTACCACAGGGTTTCCAAAGCTGTAAATCTTTATGGAAGTAGACTGCCTCATCTTTTCCCCACAGCATCTGGTGGGTTCGAACCACTGACTTTTTAGTTAGAAGCTGAATACCTTAACCACTATGCCTAAAAATGAACAGTAACACCCTTGAGGAACATGCTCCTTAGAACAACCAACTTTCTGAGACCAAAAGGTCAGCGTTTGTCAAACAACAAAGTTCAGAAGGCAGGGAGGGACAGGAAAGATAAGCAAATGGAAATGAGGGATCCAAGGAGGAAGTGGGAAGAGTCCTATTACATTAAGGAGATTACAACTAATGTTAGGAAACAAAAAATGCATAAATTGTTGAATGAGAAACTAATTTTCTCTGTTATCTTTCACCCAAACCACAATGAATAAAGCATTGACAGATATGGAGAGGAAATGTAGGCAGTGTTAGAATAACAGTGGGAGACTTTAACAAGCACTTTCACCTCCTCACAAAGTTAAATGTAGAACTACCATAAAAACCAAACTCACTGCCATCAAGTTGGTTCTGACTCATAGCAACCCCTCCTTGGGTTTCCAAGGTGGTATTTCTACGGAAGTAGATTGCCTAGTCTTCTTTCCAAGGAGTGGCTGGTGGGTTTGAACCACCAGCCCTTTGGTTAGCAGTCAAATGCCTTAGGCATTATGCCAGCAGACAACAATCCCAATCCTAAGATATACTCAAAAGAATTGAAAGCAGGAACAGATACATCAATGCTTATTGCAACATTATTCATAAGAGCCAGAAGAATGAAAAACCTAACATTTATCAAGATAGGAAGGGGCAGGAGAGAAGGACAAAAGGAAATGGGGAACCCAGGGAGGGAGTGGGAAGAGCCTTACTACACTGTGGGGATTGCTACCAGTGTCATGAAATAATGTGTACCACTTGTTGAATTGGAAACTAATCCACTCTAAATTTTCACCCAACCCACAATAAAAAGTAAAAAAATAAAAGTAGGGAGGGGGGAAAAAAAACACCTATGAACAGATAGATGAATGGGTCAATAAAATGTGGCACACACATTCAATGCATAGTATTCAACCAGAAGAAGAGAGAAGCTCTGGTACAAATGACATGGGAGTGACAAGAGATGAAACTTGAAAACATTATCCTGAGTGAAATAAGTCAGTTACCAAAGGACAAATATCATGAAATATCAGACTAAGCACATGTGTAGGAACCCAAGGTCATCAGGCACAGGTGTGTGTGTGTGGGGGAGTCATTGTTCAGGAGGCACTGAGCTTCCGTTAATGGCGATGGAAAATGTGGAAAAGGTTTGTGGTGATGGTTGCACAACATGATGAAATCAATGCCATTGAACTGTATTTGTAAA
>NW_006922608.1:3342-6847 GCF_000298275.1 Orycteropus afer afer
GCATAACAATGATTCATTCCAAAAAGAGAAGAGGGTATCTGAGTCCTTATTTTCTCCTAACCAATGGGTTGGTCCAAGTAAGTGGGACCACCTTTCTCTCTGGAAGATGCCTTAGTGAGGGCAGTGAGCTATAGAAGACCATGTAGCTAATAAGGAGGGGTCACAATTCTAACTATGTCACTCTGATTTTCGAGCTATTAGGCTATATTCTTTGTATTAAAAATGATCTTCTGATACATGAACAAAAGTTAACTTTTGTAAAAACATACTATTTTTGTAATAAGAAGCCTAGGATTTGGTCACAAATTTTAGTTCTGTCATTTACTAGCTGTGAGAGGCTAGCTCATTCAGTTAATCAGAAGCTCACTTTCTCCTTTGTTAAATGGATCAGCTTCCCTGCTCTGCAGAGAGATCTGAGCATCTCCTGAGACTCCCCGGTGGGCACTGGCACAAGCTGCCTTCTTTCTGCTCTGTACTCAAAATTCCACACAAATTATGACTGCTGTGGGGCAACATTAGGGTTCTGGAGACCCTCCCTACCTTTTCTACGGCTAGAATTCGAAAGTTCCAAATGCTCTGAGATCCATTTCTGTTGTAGCCACCACTGAGCACCTTGTTTTGAGTCCTTGTAGTTCAATGAACTGTCAGTTTTTCATCTCTACAAATACCAAGTTATGCAGTATTAATCTTTTCATAATGCTTTATTTATTAGTTTTTAGCTTCTAGTTTTTTTTCAGCATTTTAAATCCAGAATTCTTATTCAAGAAAATGTCCCAGCCCAGAAATAGCTATTAAATTGCTTGCAAAAGTATGAGTTAGAAATATATCTTTAAAAAGAATCAGCAATTCATTTGTGGTTGCCTTAAAGGCTAGAGAGAATATATCTAGCTTTTACTTGATTATGAAGTGGAAAATTTCAACACTTTCCTTAAATAAGGAATGTGAACATTGTCAGACACCAAGATTGCAAATTTCCCAGAAAAGTTTAATAATGATGATCGAAGATAGGAAGAAGCCAGACTCAGAAGGTTAGTTTTCCCATGATTGCACAAAGTGTTCCCCACAACATTCTCAGACACTTGCATTTTCTGAGTTGAGTGATGTGGTAGAGAGAAATGACACAGGAGGAAGGGAAGGGGAGGCCATTCATGACTGTGGTCAGGGCAGGGCTAGTGCAAGTTCAGGGCACTGAGGAGCCTCTGGCAAGACCAAGAGTCACCGAAACTCCTCTGGGCTCCTGGCTTCTGAATCTGGACGTGGGTGACTTGTTAGTGCAGTTTCAACCTGTCCCAAGGAAGGCTGAATTTGTGTGTCAGGATGGGGATGAAGAGTGAGGGAGATGAATACAATCAAAGGAGATAAAGCCAACAATGGGAAAATAACCACATGTGGCCTCAGAGAATCTTTTAAAGTCAAAGAATGCAATAAATTCCATTAGTCCATTCATTCAATCATTTGGCAATATTTTGTTGAACGCTGATCAAGTTCCAGACAATTTTAGGCACTTGGGATATGGTAATGACAAGAGAAGCAATGTCCCTTCCCTCATGGATCTTATTCTCATAGACCCTAAGTAGAGAAGGTGATGTAAGTTGAGCAGAGCCAACATTGGGAATCATGGTTGTGGGTGATTTCTGCAGATACTATTTTACATAAAAGGATCACCCCACATGACATATTATAGCACTTGATAACTAAAAGAAAAACTATGAGATGATGCCTAAAGAAGGATTTGGATAAGCTTAACACATTGCAGAAAAATGTTGGTGTTGTTAGGTGCTGTCGAGTTGGTTCCGACTCACAGAGTCCATGTACAATGGTGAGAAACACTGCCTACTCCTAAGGAAGCCTCAGAATCACCATTATTTTTGAGCCCATTGTTGCAGCCACTGTGTCTCTCCTTGAGGAGCTTCCTCTCTTTTGCTGACTCTACTTTGTTGAACATGGTGTCCTTCTCCAGGGACTGGTCCTTCCTGATGACACAACCTAAAGTCCTAAACGAGGTCTTGCCATTCTAGCTTCTAAGGAGCATTTTGGCTGTATTTCTTCCAAGATATATTTGTTCATTCTTTGGCAATCCATGGTGTATTCCATATTCTTCACCAACACTGTAATTCCAATGCACCAATTCTTCTTCTGTTGTCCTTGTTCATTGTCTAGCTTTCACATGCATATGAGGTGATTGAAAGTACCATGGCTTAGGGGAGGCTCACCTTAGTCCTCAAGGTAACATCTTTGCTTTTTGAAATTTTAAAGAGGTCCTTTACAGTATTTGCCCAATACAGTATGTCCTCTGATATCTTGACTGCTGCTTCCATGGGCATTGATTGTGGATAAAAGTAAAAGGAAATCTTTGACAACTTCAGTCTTTTCTCCATTTATCATGGTGCAGCTGATTGGTCCAGTTGTGAGGATTTTTGGTTTCTTTATGTCGTGATAATAATCCATACTGAAGGCTATAGTCCTTGATCTTCATCAGTAAATGCTTCAAGTCCTTTTCACTTTCCCAGTCAATGTACTCTGCAGCCATTTTTAAATTATCCTCAGCATAATTTCAGCAAAAAGAAATATCATTTTCATTAAACAGGAATAAGCATCTGTGTTTACTCATGAAAAGGCAGAATATTACCCAGGAGAATGGATGGTGCAGATGAGTGCTGACCCTTTGAAGCAGTGATTCTAATCCCAGTGCTCAGAAAGTCAAAGAGGAAATTATTTCCACCTGTCCTCTCTCTCAGGGACCCCCATGACAAGGACCTAGGCTACCCCACAGTCCTTTGCATGCTGACAATGGCAGACCCCATGTGAGAAGAAGGCATTCATTTCTGTCATTTCACAGATGAAGGAAACCCCCCCTGAGATGGACTGACATGGCAGCCACAGCAGTGGACCCAAACAGCAATGATCAGGAAGGTGTGCAGGCCGGGTGGAGGTTCATGGTCACTCTGAGTGAGAGTCAACTGGATGGCAGCCACAATAGCAGTTGAAGGGAAGCAGAGGCAGAGGGGGTGAGTGGCCTCTCTGCGGCCTGAGCTTTGAGCACAGAGCTCAAGCTGATAACTGTCTTCTGATCCAAAGCCATTGCTGTTACAACCAACATGTCAGGCAGGAAGCCTGATGCAGTTACATTCACTAGATCAGGCAGGAATCTTTTGGAAAAAAAAGAAAAGGACAAACACAAGATAAATAATTAAAACAAAAGTGAGTTTGAAACTGTAATGAAAAAAACAAAAGTCTAGTATCTTTGTTTCTTCACTTTTTAGCTATCAAGACTTGTCTGTATCATAGTGTGATTTTTCAAATATATTATTTTTATATTGCCTTGACATGTACATAATGTCTTTGTGATAGGACATTAAACTGTCTTCATCACTATTTACTGAAAGCAAATTTTAGGCAGAAAAATATATTTGACTACTTTTGTTCCCAAATATGAATTGTTTTCTGTTAACTGTAGATTTAATGCCATATTTGGAAGTTTTCATAGTCTTTTTTTTTTTTTTTA
>NW_006922608.1:11014-15378 GCF_000298275.1 Orycteropus afer afer
TTCTGTATCCTTCCCTTCAAGGCTCAGGGGTCCACGATTATATTCTGTGTCTGTGTTAATTGGTTTCCCTTTTCTTTGTTGAAGAGGGTCTGTGCAATCCTTCTGCCTAGTCTGCCATCTTGCCGGAACTCAGTTTTCATAGTCTTCTGGGATTCAATTAAATATTTGGCTTTGAATACAATTTGTCTTTGAAATAAAGGATAGTGTCTTTATAAAATATTTTCAAGTTAACATATTTTCTGGATAAGGGAGGCAATACCCTGATATACAGTAAACCACTGAAAGACAGGTGAAGACTGGTCAGAGAAAGAAAATTCAAATATTTGCCAGTAATAGAGAGTGATGGAAAAGTGGTTAGACTGCATCGTGCCAATGGAAACCCTGTGAGTCCTGGAGAAACAAGGCGGTTCCTTTGATTTCCAACTCTCACAGGTTTCACTGGCTATTGCTTCCTCTGTCACTCCACACATACACAGGCACACACTGGCATACACAGTACACATATCTGCACATCTGCATACATTTGCATACACACATTCACACACATTTAGCTACACACATCCATGCACCTTCACACACACACACACACACACACACACACACACATATTTTAGGA
This sequence comes from Orycteropus afer afer, assembly GCF_000298275.1. NCBI lineage: Eukaryota > Metazoa > Chordata > Mammalia > Tubulidentata > Orycteropodidae > Orycteropus > Orycteropus afer. Next base: position 11,631 of record NW_006922608.1, read on the forward strand.
CTTGTTGATTCCCATTGAGGAGTAAGGCTCAGTGTTGATTGCTTTTGTTGGCTGCCCTCTGACACAGAAGAACTGCCCCACATGGTTTCCTTGGCTGTAATCTTCACAGAAACAGATGTCCAGGTCTTTCTCTCTTGGAGCCTCTGGGTAGGTTCAAACACCGAATCTTTTGGTTAACAGCTGACTGCTTAACTGTTGCACCACCAGGGCTCATTATATTAAGAGTAAACATCATCTAAATGGATTTGAAGAAATTCCTGGTGAAAGTTTGTACACATGCCCATGATCAGGTAGGGGATTTTGTGGGAAGAGACAAAAGTATCTTCACATTTTGAAAGGCAGAGGTCATGTTAGCAACCTGAACTTAAATCTTCCTGTGAAAAAAGGAAAACGAGCCTTTGTGTGTGAGATGTGCAGACTTGCTCATCAGAACACAGGCAAGATTAATGTATTTGAGCTGTGGAAAGTGAGAATCATTGAACACAACAGCTTCATTGATCCCTAATGTCTTTTGCACACCCGAGCAAGGGCGTGTGGCGCATTCCCAGAGAAGGGTCCCCCGGGGATGGGCTGATTTGTGCGTTTATGCACATAAATGTGCTTGCTTTGGCGGAGTGAATGTGAAGTGCTAACATTCTGTTTTTGTAATTGAAGCACCCTTCTCTTTTTCTGTGGAATTTCTGGTGAAGGTGCATTAGACACAATGACTGACACAGATTAAGGAATGTGGTTGAAAGCAGATGATACCGAAGCAAGCTTCATGCAAAGGCAATATGTATCTTGTATATATATGCATTCATGTGCCGTGTTTTCCTATTGATAAAATGACACAGCACTAATAATTCCAAGCATCATTGATTGAAAAAATTAAGTACATAATTTGTCAATCCATATCACTATTTTATTTTAAGACTGTAATAAAAAGTCTATGTTCCTTAAATGACTATATCAATACTAGGGACTGCTAAGATGGGATTACATTTTTCATCTTCTAGCCAAGTAAAATTTGCCTCAAAATTTCAAGACTATGTTATTACAACAAATGCAATCAAATATTTGCTGCGCTGCACTGGAAGTATTGGTTTGTGTGTCTGTCGTCAACAGACAAAAATCTGTCAAAAAGAGGGATAGTATCTCACATATTTATACATGTACAGTTGCCAGGATTAAAAAGTGCTCCAGTTATCTCAAAGAAGCAACTTTAATTGCAAATGATATAGATGACCTTGGGTTCAAGTCACGCCAGTCAGCAAAGACCCTGGAAGTGGGAGATAACATGGATTCAGATCTTCTGAAACTCTGTCCACCCTGTCTAGTATTCTCTGACCTACTTAACTTCAAATTCTTAAGACAGAGACCTACCTTTCCTAAAGGAAGGATTTAAAAGGGTGTTGGCACTCCACGTATGCCACCATTTTCCAGAAAGCCAATAGAATGGTGAAATTTCTTAGAGTGACTTTTGATTCAGATTATTAGTTGTATGATGGAAATTGTTTATGTTGAGATGCAAACTCTGCAGAGCTATGAAATCCAAAATTTTCCTGAGAAATAAATTGGTGTGGAGAGGCTGTGAATTCATGTATCTCATGTTTGGTGCTCTGTCCTAGTCCAGTGAGGCACAGCAAGGAGGGGAGGGTGATCTCTTCCAGAGTTTTGGTTGAAGTTTCTCTAGGAAATGGTAACAAATTGAAAAAAGTCACGGACATCTCCAGCACAATCCCCAGTGCCTTGCAGGTATGCTTAGAATACGCTTATGGAACTGAACTCTTGTTACAAAAAGTGGAATCTGTTGGCCACAAACTGTGGGAGTCATACATCATACGATGCAATGAGGCATCCTTCCACTGTAGATGTGCTGGATAGAGTGAAGCATCAGGGATATGCAGCCTTCACCAGATTGTACATGTTTTATTTCAATGGCAAACTTCTCAGCTTAATACAGTGTATTGAGAGAGGCTTGTCACCATGTTTGACTTCCACAGCTGGAAGGCAGAAGAGCTTGGTAGAACACAGAGAGGCCATATTCATGGAAGACCCAGCACCATCTGATTAGCACACATCGGCCCACGGTTTGGATGTTAGCTTAGCTTCTGGCGCACAGCAGACTCAGCCCCAATGCAGGGGGTCGTGTAACACATGTGCTGCTGACTAAGAGAAATGTGAAAATTAGAGCAGTAAAGTAGAATGAGCTCTTTGCGAGGAATTGACAAGCCACAGAAATGATATTTTACTTTCAGCTACTAGCTCAGATCCTCTCTGCTCAGATCTAAGGGGTTAATGACTCGCAGACACTCCTGCTAAACACATCAGATTGATCCAGTGGTTAATCTTTCTCTTCAATGTCTCTTGTCCCCAATGAAAAAACCAGAGTGTCTGCTTTTCCGTATAGATGAAGATGAAGCCCACATACCAGATCAGACGGGGGTCAAAACAGAGACCCACAACTGTCTATTTATGATTTAGCATGGAACAGGCTCACAGTTCGTGGAGATTGCAGGATTCTATGTCACCTTGATTGTGGCTACGTGTGACTTTCCAATGGCTCAAAGGAGTATTGGGAAACAGCGACCTCACTTCCATCTACCCAAAATGGAATAGCTGCTGGGAAATAATCTAAAATCAGGCATTCAGGAAAGATTTGGTTCTTTTTTTTTCAATCTTGCACGTTAATTTTAACACATACATGCTAAGTGTAACTGAGTGGTTTACACCTGAAGATCCAAGTGTCCTCTCAAAAGTCAAGACTTATAGAGAAATATACCATTGCTGACTCCACATGACTTTGCTCTGGAAAAGGGTGCTGGTGCTTCTAGATACCTGTTGTCTTTAAGATACAAGCAGGTAGTCTTGGAATGATCTCTTAACAATCTGCTTGTCACCCAGTGTTCCCAGTCCTAGCTCACGTGCCCGGTACTCATCTAGAACCTTATCCTTGGTGGAAAAAACCATGTCCTCTGAGAGACACAAAGCAGTCAGAGATGTCAGGCCTTGCTGCCCTGGTCCTGGCTAACTGACTTCATTCATCTCTCTGATGGCCCGGAGGAAAACCTCAGTTTTTTCCTAGCTTACAAAAGATATCTACATATGTCAAAGTTGCTTGGATATTAAAATTTATATTGATAACTAGAACCAAACATCTTAAAGGAATGAGTTGCTGGGCCTGGAGGCTAAGGACTTTTGTTCTGGGGTACACCGAGATCAATTGACATAACATAGTTCACAAAGATAATGTTCTACATCTTGCATTGGTGGCTCAACTTTCAGCCAAATGTCAGGCCTATAAGGTGAACAATAACACCAGGGAGGTCTGTACTCTTCAGAACAATCAGCCATGCAAGATCAAAAGGGCAGCATTTGCCCAGGAAGAAAGCTCCAAAGGCAGAGAGGGAGAGGAAAGAAGGACCAATGGAAATGGGAAACACAGGGAGGAAGTGGGAAGAGTGCTGTTTCACGGTGGCAATTGCAATCAATGCTACAAACAAAACTTGTATGAATTGTTTAACTCACTCTGCTCTGCTTGAAGCCTGTCTGAAGGTTGCTACTCCACTCGGTGAATGGTTCTGATTCAGGCTGTGGAGAGGCTGTCACCTCCATCCTGCAAAGAAACAGTCTTCCAGATCTCTTTATTTATTTTAATTAATTTATTTTTATTGTGATTTGGGTGAAAATATACAGAGCAAATTCACTTTCCATACAGCAGTTCACATATACTTTGTCTCATGACATTGACTACAATTTACCACAATGC
>NW_006922608.1:15773-16377 GCF_000298275.1 Orycteropus afer afer
CATGAATCTTTGGTTTTCTTCATTCTTCTTTGCTCTGGACAAGGAGAGACCCATTGTTGCATCTAGATGGCTGCTTGCAAGCTTTTAAGATCCCAATTGCTACTCGTCAAAGTAGGAGGTGGAACAATGTTTTGTGTAGTATGTTATGCCAATTGAGCTTGATGTCCCCTGTGCCTATGATCCCGAGCCCACAGGTTCAACTACTCAGTCCCTCTGGGTAGCTGGCTGTGACCAAGAGTGACTATAACCTTGCTCCCTGTCAGCTCTACTATACACCTGGGAATTCAGATCATACAAGTAAACTTATAGGACCACTGTCTACCAACCCTATAAATGGTCTTGGGTATACTCCCTGCTTCATAGACATACCTACTAGTTCAGCCTGTCCACCCATCTATCCACCCATATACCCATATTTGCCTTCACTGACAATGAAGTACTGTATGTGCAAAAGGGTTCATCTTTGTTGTCTGTACCTCCCATGTACCTCTCTATGTTCTTTTCTTCCTCAGTGCCATCATGTTGATCACTCACATTTGGTACATTGCCCTTCTCTTCACCCAATCAATACATATCTCTACCTATCTAACAGTGTTCCCTCCCA
>NW_006922608.1:17814-18245 GCF_000298275.1 Orycteropus afer afer
GTATTGATTTCCTTATTTCTTTTTCAGCAATCTCTTTGCTAGTGTAGAGGAATCCAACTGATTTTTGGGTGTTGATCTTGTATCCTGCCATGATGCTGAATCTCTCAAATAGTTCCAGTAGATTTTTGACTGAATCTCTTGGATTTTCTAGGTATAGGATCATATCATCAGCAAATAGGGATAATTTGACTTCTTCCTTGTCAATTTGGATGCCTTTGATTTCCCTTTCTTGCCTTATGGCCCTGGCTAAGACTTCCAGTAAAATGTTGAATAGAAGTGGTGATAGCAAGCATCTTTGTCTGGTTCCTGTTCTGAAGAGGAATGGTTTCAGTCTCTTTCCATTGAGAATAATGTTGGCTGTCGGTCTTGCATAGATGCTCTTTATTATGTTGAGGAATGTCCCTTCTATTCCTATTTTGCTGAGAGTTTTG
>NW_006922608.1:21471-33255 GCF_000298275.1 Orycteropus afer afer
CAAAATTCTTCTCAGATTTTGTCTGTGTTTTCCTTGGTCTGTCTTTCAATCCTTGGAAGGTGCCTAAATATAATTCTTTTGAATTCCGTATCAGAGAGTTCCAATACTGCTTTTTCCTCAGGGATGAATTCTGGGTCTGTATTCTGCTCTCTTTTTTCTACCACTTTATCTTGCTTCTATGTGTGGATTGTGATGGTCTGTTGTCTCTGAGACATTGTGGTATTGTTGTATTTAGATCTCTATTAACTGTTTGTGAAGAGCAGCCAAGGGTGATTCAGGCTCTTCTTGGTGGTTTTTTTTTTTTTTAAATCATTGGCCTGTTGGTGGAGAAGGAAGTGTTGGCTCTCACTCAGTAAGTGAAGTTGTAAGAGATGTGGATGTAGTTCTGTTGTATGGGTATTGTTGCTGTCTCCCACTCTGTTAGGCAAAAAGAACAATTGAGTAACCAACAAAAAAGTAAAAGCATATTGACAAAAAATACACCATGTAATCACACAGGAACAGTAACCAAAAAAAGAAAAAAGGGAAAAAGAAGAAGAAGAAGAAAAGAAAACCTGAAATATCTGCGGAGAGGGCAATAAGAGAAAAATGGTAGAGATGGAGAATAATGAAGAAAAACAATAGGAAAGAAAACAAGGAATGGGGTTAACCATGAAAAAATAAATTGCAACCAGGAACAGGGAAAAGAAAAAAAGCTGAAAACTGGGACCTGGGATGGGAAGAATAAAGAATAATAGTAAAAGGGACAAAAGTAATAATAATAGTAGTAGTTTTAAAATAGACAAAAACAAACAAACTAAAAAAACAGAAAAAAGAAAAGAAAGAAAATTGGGGGAGGGCAGGGCAAGGCACCCAGTCTTCATCAGAGCACACAGACTGGGATGGAGTTTCTGTGGGCCCAGAAGGTGGTTGGGAGTGGGGGATGGCCACACCTATGTTCAGCAAGATGGTGTGGGGTATAAGAGTAATAAGAAGAATGTTGCACCTTTCCAGTCGTCCAGATCCGGAATGTCCTTGGGGTTACTGGCAAGTGGAGCCTGTTCTTAAGCCCCTGGAATCTGGGATAACACTAAATATTCAAAATTGTCAAGCCACTTGTAAAAGTTCAAAATGGCTGCACCCTCCAGACAGACAAAGTCCACAGCTCTGCCCGCTGTCCTCTTTGCTGCCTCTCCTTTTATTCTCCAGCCACCAGAGCAGTCCTCCATGCAGTCCCTGGCTAGCAGAGCTGATTTTTAGGTTAATACTACTCAGAAATATCCAAGATGGCTGTGCCATCAGGATCACTGCCAGACTGCAGCTCTTTATGTCTTCTTTTTTGGTATTTTCATGCAAACTCTTCTGCTACTTGGAGTGCACTTCTATATCCTTCCCTTCAAGGCTCAGGATTATCTTCTGTATCTGGTAGAGTAGTGCCTAAGGCACTTGACTGCTAACCAGAAGGCTGGTGGTTCAAACCCACCAGCCACTCCTTGGAAGAAAGATGGGGCAATCTACTTCTGTAGTGATACTGCCTTGGTAACCCAAGAAGGGGTCACTATGAGTCAGGTCCGACTCAATGGCACATAACAACAACAACAACATCTATGTTAATTGGTTCCCCTTTTCTTTGTTGAATAGGGTCTGTGCAGTCTTTCTGCTTATTCCACCATCTTACCCAGAAGTCCCCTTCCAGATCTCTTTAATATCAGACTGTCCTTCCCTACTTCCCAATGCTCTGAGCTCTCTCAAGCATTAGCACTGGAGGAGCCTGGGTGACACGAGTGGTCAAAACCCATGCAGCAGCTCTTTAGAAGGCCTAGCAATCGCTTCCTCAAAGTTGAGGTCAGCTCAATAGCAGCAGGTAATCACTTGGACCAGCATGCCCAGTGGGGAGGGTGTTTAGTGTGTGGCTCCACCAGGGGCCAGTTCCCACCATCCTTTAGTGCATTTCCTGATTCTGTCTCACCAGCTCTATTCACGCCATTCTTCTACAAGCAGGTGCTGTTATTTTTATTGATGCTGTTGCTTTTAATCTCTGATTTCATCAAATTTTCTGGTGTTTTAGCACAATTTTGTGGTAAACAGTACTTATGAATGTATATCAATAACTTTTTTGAGAATAAAGCAGTAATTAAAGGAAAAGAAGGAGGGAAAATTAAAAAAAAATAACTGCCCAGTTACTAATAATATAACTAATAAGCTGCAATTCAAAGTAGAAAGATTTTGCAAAACAATTTTGTTATTAGTATTCAAACAATCTAAGAAATGTTACATTTAAGCAACTTACAACTGTATCATATAATTTATATTAAAATTGGTAATAAACATTACTACAGATTCTGTGTGGTCTGGTTTAAAAGAAAGTCCATGGGGTTGGTGACATTATGAGTTACTATTCTGGGTGACACCAACCCCAGTGATGCCACTGCTATGGATTATCTGTTTTGGAATTATTTATTTTTGCAACAGAGAGGAGAATAAGTTAAAAGGAGGTGCAACAGAAATAAATTAGAGTGGGGAAATGTTGATCATCACTAACAGAACCATTTAACCGTTGTATCTGATGAGGGAAAAACAAAAAAGAAAAGTAACTATCTGGTAGGAGATGATAGAATGGCCTGCTAGGGTTGATTTTCCATCTCTAATGTGCCTGAAGAAACCTGGAAGAATTTTCCTTGCCAGGCTCCTGTTGTTGGCATCAACTTGGAATCCTGAGCCTTCATTAGAAGGCTCATTCTATTGAGCAATGCCCCAGATCTATTAATTCCAAGAGCTTGGAAACCACTTAAAGCATTTTTCATATATCAAAGGCTGGCTCCATGGGGAGACTTTGGGCCGTGTTGACACATGATGCCATAGAGTTGTCATGTAGTGTTTGCCTTTAAGGTGGCTCTGCCTCAAGCTCAAGGGATGGGTGCTGGGACTCCTGAGTTGAAGAAGACAGAATCATTGTCTGGTTCTTGGGTTTAGTAAAGGGCTGTTGAGAAAGGTAACCCTGAGCTCAAGAGACTGACATGGAATGCAATGTCCCACTAGACATATGGTGACACAGACAGGTGTTGTTGTTTGTGTGTTTTTTGTTATTGATGATTTTTAATACACTTGTCTTAGCTTCACTCTAAGACAGAATGATGTTCTTTTAAAACACTATAAGAACAAAGATCCATGCCACAGGAGTGAACCCCAAAATGGCTCTGTACTCTCCTGCACCTTCAGCAGCTGGTGACACCACTACTTCAAAGTAGGAGGCATTGTGATGTTGTGAGCATGTTGAGTTGAATGCTGATGTGTCCTCCTTCCTTGCTTGACTTCAGTGATCAATGGGAATCAGATAAAAATGTGCACAAGTGTAATACAGAGTGTCTAATTTTGAGTAGGGATTTATAAAGCAAACCTGGGCTATATGTTTGGCTTCAACCACATATTTTGAGACAGACAACATTATACATTTGAGAGCAACCAGACCTATGGCATGATTGTGAGGTTGTAGACTTGGGCTCACCCTCATTGGAGATGCCGGAGGACTGTGCTTCTCAGAGGTGAAGAGCCTTATATCCTTTCTTCCCACTGAGGCAGAAGCCCAATGTCTATATGCCTAACAGTTAGAGAAAGGTTGTAATTTTGAAATTTTGAATAAAGTTTTAATGCCAACATGGAGAAGAGACATACGGATTAATTCTTGTTATGAGTCAAAAAGCCACTGAAATCACTCCTTCCCATTAGGCTGTGCCATTCATTTTCTCATGACTTGCTTCAAGAGGAAAATTTTAAACTGTCACATCATAGAACTATTCAGACAAAGTGATCTAGTGTGCCTGTGTGTTGCTGTAGCTAACACAGTATACAGTTCATGTTTAATAACAGAGTATAATGTATGTGTTTAATTCACAGTATATCCAACCCACTGCCATCGAGTTGGATCCAGCTCACAGTGACCACTCTTTGAGTTTCCAAGGCAGTGTCACTATGGAAGCAGATTTCCCGCCCTTACTTCTGAGGAGAGGCTGGTGGGTTTGAACCACCAGCCTTCTGGTTAGCAGTCAAGTACCTTGGGCATTATGCCACCAGAATGCCTACACAGTATACAATGTATGCTTAATAACATGGTAGATAGTGTATGTTTAATGACACAGTATACAGTCTATGTTTAATTACACAGTGTATAGTCTCTTCTTAAAAACAAAGGATACAGTCTGCACTTAATGACACAGTACACAGTCTGTGCTTAATAACACTGTATACAGAGGACTTCTGGTAGGATGGTGGACTAGGTAGACGAGGTACACAGACCCTCTTCAACAAAGAAAAGAGAAACCGATTGACACAGATACAGAAGACAGTCCTGGAATCCTAAGCTTTGGAAAGAAGGATACAAAAGTGGATTAAAGTACCTAAGGCATTTGACAGCTAACCAGAAGACTGGTGGTTCAAACCCACCAGCCACTCTTCAGAAGAAAGATTGGGCAGTCTATTTCTGAAGAGATAAACTACAACAAACTACTGCCTTGGAAACCCAAAGAGGTGTTGATATGAGTCAGAGATAACTCGACAGCAGTTGAGTTTGGTTTTGGTTTTGTTTCAGTGGAAGAACCTGAATGAAAAGAATGAGTAAGGAGAAAAACAGAGAAGCAGACTGTCAGCTATCCTGACAGCATAGATAGTTGGAATATTTCCAACTGGTGTTAGGACCTGAGAATTAACCTAAAAATCGTCCCTGCTTGCCGATGGCTACACAGATGACTGTGCTGGTGGCTGATGACTAAAAACAGGAAAGAAAGAGACAAACTGAGCTGTGGACTTTTGGCTGTCCAGAGGGCACAATCATTTTGAATGTTTACAAGCAGCAGCCACTTTGGATATTCAAACTGACAGCATTCTCATTCAGATTCCAGGGACCTAAGAATAGGCTTTGCTTGCCAAGGACAGCACACACATAAGGGAGGCCACCAACTAGTGAGTAGAGGAGCATAGTAACCTGTTTACTCAGATAATATACAAACAAATCAAAGAATACAAAAATCTTAGGGGAATCACTCCAACATAAATTAGCAATTAAATATAAACACAAAGATGCCACAATGTCTCAGAGACAACAGACTATCACATTCCACACAAAGAAGCAAGATAAAGCAGCAGAAACAAGGGACCAGGACACAGACCCAGAATACATCCCGGAGGAAGAAGCAACATTGGAACTCCCTGAGAAGGAATTCAAAAGAATTATATTTGGATACCTTCAACAAATTGAGAGACAGGTCAAGGAAAACATTGAAAAAATGAGGAAAACACAGAGAAAACCCTAGAACAATTTTGGAAGATAGTACAAGAACAAAATGACAAAATAAATGAAAAATTAGAAATGATACAAAATCTCCAGATAGAAAGCCAGGAGATTAATACTAACTTTTCAGAAATAGATAACATATTGAATGGGCAAAAGAGTAGAATTAAATCAATGGAAGAGAGAATTAGTGAGATTGAAGACAAATACCTCAATACTTCTTTGGAAAGGGATCAATCAGAAAAAAGATCAAAACAAAATGAAGAAAGTCTAAGGTTCATGTGGGATACATGAAAACGAATAACCTACATGTAATTGGAATTCCAGAACAAGAAGAGACAAAACCACAGAGAAAATTGTCGAAGATTTGTTGGAAGAGAATTTCCCTGATATGACAAAAGATGTAAATATATCCATTCAGGAAGTCCAATAAACCCCAAAGAGGACAGACCCCAAAAGAAATTAAGAGAGTTTGTTAAAACCAGACCAACCTTACAAGAGTTGCTAAAGGGAGTCCTTTGGACAGAAAACCAACAATAGTAAATAGCAACTGACCATTGACACACACGATGACATAACCCAGAAATCAACACATCTATGGAAATATCCCAAATAAATAAGCCTAAAAGATTGTAAACAGGGAATCAGAGACATCAATTGGCAAATGAGGACAACTACAAACCAAAAAGAGGGAAAAAATAGTGTAGTTACAGAATTCTGAAATGGTGAGGAAGTCAAAATAATTGCAAGATAGAACAGACTGTTCTAAATGTGGAAAGAAAATTATAAATCACAGAGTAACTTCAAAGAAAATGATAAACCTTCACATCAAATTAAAAAAAAGAGGACAAGCACAAATATTTGGCAAATACTAAAACAATAACAATGAAGGAAGAGATAATATGATTCATAAACAAAATGGGCTCAGCACAGAAAATGATATGGAACAAAGAAATCAGCAACACCATGACAAAACACAGAACAAAATTACTGCAACAAATACTTACTTAATGATATTTACACTGAATGTCAATGGATTAAATGCACCATTCAAGAGGTGGAGAGTTGCAGACTGGATAAGAAGACATACCCATCAATATGCTGTCTACAAGAGACACACCTTAGAGACAAAGACAAAAATAGACTAAAAATCAAAGGTTGAGAAAAGGTATATTAAACGAATGGTAACTGACTCAACAACAAACAACAACAACAACACTGTAAAGCATCTTCTCAGATCACAATGCTGTATAATTAGCAATCAATAATAGGAAGACCAATGGAAAAAGAGCAAACACACGGAAACTGAATAACACCCTCTTTGAAAAGGACTGGGTAATAGAAGACATAACAATTGAAATTAAAAAATTCCTTGAATCAAACGAGAATGAAAACACAATATACCAAAATCTTTGGGACACAGCAAAAGCAGTGATCAGAAGCCAATTTATAGCAATGAAAGTATGTATCAAAAAAGAAGAGCCAAAATCAATACCTTAACCCAACATCTCCAACTTCTTTTGCTCCAACTGTAGCAAAAGAAGCCTACAGTCACCAGAAGAAAAGAAATAATAAAGATTAGAGCAAAAATAAATGAAACAGAAAATTGACAATAGAAAAAAAACAACAAGACTAGAAGTTGGTGTTTTGAAAAGATTAATAAAAATGACAAATCACTGGCAAATTTAACAAAGGAAAAGGAGAGAATACAAATAACATGAATAGGAAATTTATTGGGCAATAGAACCAATAAAAATTAAAAATATATTATCAAGATACTATGAAGAACTATAAGGAGCTCTGGGGGTGCAGTGCATAAGGCATTTGACAGCTAAGCAGAAGGTTGGCACTTCAAATCCACCAATCACCCTGTGGAAGGAAGACAGAGCAATCTACTTCCACCTCAGAAACCCAATGGGTGTCACTATGAGATGGAATAGACTCGATGGCAGTGGGTTTGATTTGGTTTGGTTTTATGAAGAACTGTACTACAACAAATTTGAAAATCTAGAAGAAATGGTCAGCTTTCTAGAAACATACTATTTACCTAAACTAACACAGACTGAGGTGGGAAAGTTGAACAGACCCATAAGAAAAGAAGAAATTGAACAGGTCATAAAAAATTACCAACAAAAGAAGTCCTGGCCCAGACAGTTTTACTGGAGAGTTCTACTGAACTTTCAGAGAAGAACTGACACCAATCCTACTCAAACTATTCTAGAACATAGAAAAGGATGGAATCCTCCCAAATTCATTTTATGAAGCAAGAATAACCTTGATATCAAAACCAGGCAAAGACATCATTCAAAACGAAAACTACAGACCAATATCCCTCATGAATATAGATGTGAAAACTTCAACAAAATCCTAGCCAACAGACTCCAACAACATATCAGAAAAATAATACATTATGACCAAGTAGAGTTCATACCAGGTATGCAGGGATGGTTCAACATTAGAAAAGCAATCAATATTATCCATCACATAAATAAAACAAAGGAAAAGTACCCTATGATCATATAAATTGATGCAGAAAAGGCATCTGATAAAATCCAGCATCCATTCCTGATCAAAACTCTCAGCAAAATATGAATAGAAAGGAAATTCCCCAACATATTAAAGGGCATATATGCAAAACCAACAGCCAACATGATTCTCAATGTAGAGAGACTGAAACCATTTCCCTTGTGAACAGGAACCAGACATGTATGCCCTTTATCACCACTTCCATTCAACATTGTATTGGAAATCCTAGCCAGGGCAATAAGGAAAGAAAGGAAAATCAAAGGCATCCAAATTGGTAAGAAAGAAGTAAAATCATCCCTATTGATGATATGATCCTATACCTACAAACCCCAAGAAACTCAGCAAAAAAAAAAAAAAAAAAAAACTACTGGAATTAGTTGAGATATTTAGCATGTTGTTGTTGTTGTTGTTATGTGCCGTCGAGTCGGTCCCGACTCATAGCGACCCCTCCTTGGGTTTCCGAGGCAGTATCACTACAGAAGTAGGATTGCCCAACCCTCCTTCTGAGATATTTAGCATAGTGGTAGGATAAAAGGTCAACATCCAAAAATCAGTTGGATTCCTCTATACCAGCAAAGAGATTGCTGAAAAATAAATAAGGTAATCAATATAATTTACAATAGCTACCATAAAAATAATAAACTTAGGAAAGAATCTTACTAGGACACAAAAGACCTGTACAAAGAAAACCATAAAAGACTACTTCAAAAAACCATAAGAGATCTACATGAATGGAAGAATATACCATGCTTGTGGATAGGAAGATTGAATATTGTGAAAGTGTCAGTAATACCCAAAGCAATCTATACTCAATGCAATCCCAATCCAGATCCCATCAGCATTCTTTAAAGATGTGGAAAAACCAATCACTAACTTTACATGGAAAGGAAAGAGACTGTGGATAAAGAAAGCACTACTGAAGAAGAACAAAGTAGGAGCTCTTACATTGCTGTATCTCAAAGCCTACTATACCGGCACAGTAGTCAAAACTGCCTGGTATTAGTACAACAACAGACACATAGACCAGTGGGACAGAATTGAAAACCCAGAAATAGATCCATTGACCTATGGTTAGCTGATATTTGACAAAGGCTGAAATCCATTAAATGGGGGAAGAGTCTCTTTCACAAATGGTGCTGGCAAAACTGAATATCCGTTTGCAGAGAAATGAAACAAGATCTGTACCTGACAAAAAACACAAAACTAACTCCAGAGGGATCAAAGACTTAAATATGAAACCTAAAGCTATAAAGCTCCTTAGCCAGAGGGGACCACAGAGACAGCAGCATCAGGGATCCAGGTAATGGTAGGGAACCAGGTCCCACCCTCAAGAGGCAGGAAAGTGGGGGAAAGACAAGCCAGAGGGAATGACAGAAAAAATAGGGACAAATTTGTTGTTGTTGTTATGTACCATCAAGTCAGACCTGACTCATAACGACCCCTCCTTGGGTTTCAGAGGCAATATCACTATGGAAGTAGTTTGCCCAAACTTCCTTCTGAGGAGTGGCTAGTGGGTTTAAACTGCCAGCTTTCTGGTTAGCAATCAAGTGCGTTAGGCACTACACTACCAGAGAAAATTTAGGGGCCCTGATTTATGGCATAAATAGACTCTCAAGCATAAGCCAAAATGAACAAACAGTTGAAGATAAGCTGGATGAATGGAACCTTCTAAAAATTAAACATTTACGTGCTTCCAAAGACTTGCCCAAAAGAGTAAAAGAGAACCTACAGATTTTGAAAAAAGTTTTTGGCAATGACATATCTGACAAGGGGCTTATTTCTAAAATTTATAGAAAACTTAAACACTTCAACAACAAAAAGACAAACAATCCAATTAAAAAATGAGCAGAGGACATGTATAGACACTTCATCAAAGAGAATATTCAGGTGGCCAACAAACATAAGAAGAAATGTTCACAATCATTAGCCATTAGAGAGATACCAATCAAAATAACAATGAGATACCATCTTGCCCCAGCGCTAGTCACAAAGTTCAACAAGACAGAAAATAACAAATGTTGGCAAGGGTGTGGAGAGATTGTGACTCTCATACACTGATGGTGCGACTGTAAAATGGTACAACCACTGGGGAAAGCAGTATGGTGATTCCTTAAGAAGGTGGAATTAGCAATACCATTTGACTCAGCAATTCCATTACTAGGTATATGTCCTAAAGAAATGAGAGCCAGGACAAGAACAGTTATATGGACACCCATGTTCATCACAGCACTATTTACAATAGCAAAAAGATGGAAACAACCATCAACAGAAGAATGGATAACCAAACTATGGTACATACACACAATGGAATACTATCCAACAGTGAAGAATAATGTAGAATCTGCAAAACACCACATAACGTGGATGAACTTGGGGGACATTACTCTGAGTGAAATAAGTCAATCACAGAAGGACAAATACTGTATTAGTTCACTATTGTAAAAAATTGAAGAAATGTTTATATATGGAAGAAAACTTTCTTTGTTAGTTACCAAGGGTAGGAGGGGAGGGAAGGGAACACCCACAAAAATTTAAAAAAATAAAAGAAAAATAACACAGTATACAGTCCATGTTTAATAACACAGTGTACAGTATGTGTTTAAAAACACAGTATACAGTCTGTGTTTAATAACACAGTGTGCAGTCTATGTTTTAATAACACAGTATACAGTATGTGTTTAACAAAACAGTGTACTGTCTGTGTGTAATAACACAGAAACACTCTTCACTTAATTACACAGTATACAGTCTATGTTTAATAACACAGTCTGTGCTCAATAGCACAGTGTACAGTCTGTGTTTAATAACACAGCTTACAGTCTGTATCTAACAAACCAGTACACAGTCTGTGTGTAATAACACAGTATACAGTCTGTGGTCAATAACACAGTGTACAGTCTGTGGTCAATAACACAGTGTACAGTCCATGTTTAGTAACATAGTATACAGTCAGTGTCTAACAAACCAGTACACAGAATGTGTGTAATAACATAGAAACAGTCTATGTTTAACAATGCAGTATACAGTCTGTGGTCAATAACACAGTGTACATTATATGTTTAATAACAGAGTGTACAGTATGTGTTTAACAAAACAGTGTACTCTCTGTGTTTAATAGCACAATATACAGTATACACCAGAACAGTCTGTGTGTAATAACACAGAAACAGTCTATGTTTAATAACACAGTATACAGTCTGTGTTTAACACACCAGTACACAGTCTGTGTGTAATAATACAGAAACAGTTTATGTTTAATAACACAGTATACAGTCTGTGTTTAACACACCAGTACACAGTCTGTGTGTAATAATACAGAAACAGTCTATGTTTAATAATACAGTGTACAGTCTGTGGTCAATAACACAGTATACAGTCTGTATTGAATAACACATTATACAGTCTGTGTCTAACAAACCAGTACAGTCTGTGTGTAATAACACAGAAACTGTCTATGTTTGTTGTTGTTGTTGTTGTTAAGTACCATCCAGTCATCTCCAAGTCATAGCGACTCTATGCACAGCACAACAGAACACCTCCCAGTCCTGAGCCAGCTCCATGATTCTTGCTCCACTGAGCCCATTGCCACCCCCACTGTGTCAATCCACATTGTTGAGGGACTTCCCCTCTTTCGTGACTCTCCACTTCACAAGAATGACATCCTTCTCCAGGGAATGGTCCCTTCTGACAACATGACCAAAGTATGTGAGATGAAGTCTGGTCATTCTCACCTCCAAGAAGCATTCTGGCTGCACTTTCTTCAGGATGGACCTGTTAGTCCTTTTAGCAGTCCATGGTAGTTTCAGCATTGTGATAGTTGGAGCTGTGTGTCAACTTGGCTGGACCCCAGTTCTGTGTGGTTGTTCCCATGATGGGATCAGATGACTGAGTTCTGAGTGGCCAGTCTGCCCAAGGGGAGTTTCCCTAGGGGTGTGGCCTGCTTGCAATGATATCCAAGGACAATCTGGAAGAACGGCATTCCTTAAAGAATTGGA
>NW_006922608.1:34797-56301 GCF_000298275.1 Orycteropus afer afer
TTCCTGCATCATTCAATAGTTTGCCCATAGAATCTTTCAATATTGCAATTAAAGGCTTAAATTTTTCCCTCAGTTCATTCAGCTTGAGAAATGTTGAGCATGTTCTTCCCTTTTGGTTTTCTAACTCAAGGTATTTGCACATTTCATTATAGTAATTGGCTTTGTCTAGTCGAGCTGCTATTTGAAATCTTCTTTTCAGTTCTCTTATCTTGTCATTTCTTCCATTTACTGTAGGTACTCTCCACTCAAGGCCAAGTTTAAGATTCTCTTCTGACATTCATTTTGGTCTTTTCTTCCTTTCTTATCTTTTTAATGACCTCTTGCTTTCTCCATGGCTGATGTTCTTGATGTCATCCAACAATTCTTCTGGTTTTCTCTCACTGGTGTTCAATGCATCAAATCTATTCTGTAGATTGTCTCTCAATTCAGGAGGGATATATTCAAGATCATATTTTGGCTCTTGTGGACTTGTTTTAATTGTCTTTGTCTTAAAGTTGAACTAGCATATGAGCAGTTGATGGTCTGTTCCACAATTAGCTCCTGGCCTGGTTTTGGCTGAAGATATTGAGCTTTTCCATTGTCTCTGACCACAGATGTAGTCAGTCTGATTTCTGTGTACTCTGTCTGGTGAAGTCCACGTGTATAGCCACCGTTTGCATTGTCGAAAGAATGTATTTACAATGAATAAGTCGTTGGTCTTGCAAAATTCTATCATGTGATCTCCAGCATTATTTCTGTCATCAAGGCCAAATATTCCCACTACTGGTGATTCTTCTTTGTTTCCAACTTTTGCATTCCAATCACCAGTGACAAGCAGCACATCTTGTTTGCATGCTCAGTCAATTTCAGACTGCAGAAGTTGATAAAAATCTTCAATTTTCTCATCTTTTGCTTTGGTGGTTGGTGGATAAATTTGAATAATAGTCGTATTAACTGGTCTTCCTTGTAGGCATATGGATATCTTCCTATCACTGACAGCACTGTATGTCAGGACAGATCTTGAAACATCTTTTGTTATGATGAATGCCACACCATTCCTCTTCAATTTGTCATGGCCAAAACTGGTCCATTTCAGCTGACTAATGCCTAGGACATCAATCATTATGCGTTCCATTTCATTTTTGACAACTTCCAATTTCCCTAGATTCATGCTTAATACATTCCATGTTCTGATTATTAATGGATGTTTGCAGCTGTTTCTCCTCAATTTGAGTTGTGTTACATCAGCACATGGAGGTCCTGAAGGACTTACTTTATCCATATCATTAAAGTTGGTTCTACTCTAATGAGGCAGCTCTTTTCCAGTCCTAATTTGAGTGCCTTCCAACCCAAGGGGCTAGTGTTCCTGCACTGTGTCAGACAATGTTCCCACACTATTCATAAAGTTGCCCAGTAATGTATCAGACAATGTTTCTCTGCTATTCATAATGTTGTCCCTAGCCAATTTTTGAGAAGTGGATGGCTCCTCCTTCTTCCTAGTCTGTCTCAGTCTGTAAGCTGCATTGAAACCTGTGCATCATGTGCAACTCTGCTGGTGTCTGAAACACCAGTGGCACAGCCTCAAGCCTCAAAGCAATGCACAAGCCCTACAGCATGACAAACTGACAGACAAGTTTGCCTCCCTTCGGTTTTGGAAACCTCTGCACCCTCCTCTTACCTAATTCCTACCTGAAACCTGTCACTCTGTGGTCCCTGGCTGCTCCTGGTCCCTCCCTTCTTGTCTCTAGGGGGTTTGGTGCCCAGCCTTGCCTCCCTCCCCTTTTAACCTGGATATCCTGCCACTTCTGAGGTCTCCGAGGCCCCTACTGTTCCCTCTCCTTCTTGGCTCTAGGCGGCTTGGGGCCTAGCCTTGCTTCCCTCCCCTTTTAACCTGGATATCCTGCTGTTCTATGTTTAATAACACAGTATACAGTCTGTGTCTAACATACCACTACACAGTCTGTGTGTAATAACACAGAAACAGTCTATGCATAATACCACCATGTAGAGTCTACGTTTAATACCACTGTATGCAGTATATGTATGATAACACAATGTACAGTATATATATATCATATCACAGTTTACAGTCTATGTGCTTTAGTAACACAGTGTGTAGTATATGTTTACCATCACAGTATACAGTAGGAGTTCAATAACATAGCTTACAGAATATGTTTAATAAATGTGTGCTGAATGAATGAATGTGCTGAATGAATGAATGAATGTGAATGTGTGCACATCACTGCTAGAGGTTTTTTCTTGTGCCAGTAGAAATGCTACTGATGAATCAGCATTAGGCCTTTTGTGTTCACATTCACAAGCCTGTTGGAATTATCATAGCAATTTGGATATCCCCTTTCCATCTCTGTCTAAGGTAGCACGTTGTTCTTTAAGAGCTGTCTGTGAATTCCCAAGGAAGAACCCCTTTGATAAAGAGGGCATTCCCCCTGAAGATGAAACTGCTCAGAACATGACACAATCCAGCCTTTACCCAGCAGGTGTGGGTATTTCTCATGTGCTGGCTGTGAATCTTATTTCTGACTTGTCCTCTGCTAGGCTGCATGTCAGGAGTCCTACGATGGCACATATAGTCAATATGCTTGGCTGCTAACCAAAAGGTTGGAGGTGCGAGTCCACCCAGAGTCACCTCAGAAGAAAGTCCTGACAATCTGCTTCTGGAAAGCCGGCGCTGAAAGCCCATGGAGCGCAGTTGTCCCCTGACACCTGGGGACGCCGTGAGTCAGAATCGACTCGATGACAACTCTTTTCTTTTTCTTCCTTTTTTTTTTTTTTTTTTTGTAGATTTTATGTCACACCAAACTCGAGGCACAGATGTTCCAAAAAATAAATGTGTACTAAAAATACATGCTGAATATCACATCGCCACACAAAAAATTCTTTCTAGAACTAGCCACTATTTGCTGCTTTTGACTGGGTTGGAATTGTCTTCTGTGAGATAAATGTTTTCGTTAAAATATGATCTTTAAAGATTCTCAAATGTTTAAGCCTTCCGGTCTGCATTAATTAAATTGGAATTGTGCCAGGGTTTCTGTGACAAGGGACATGTTCTTAAATTGTATGATGCTTCCAATAATGTCCTCATCTTTATGTCCTCCCTCCTCCTTGGCAGGGAAGGGAAGCTCCATAAATATAGGAATGAACTTTCAGTCTCTGAGTCAGTGCAGAGGTTTCCAGTTCTGTAGGAAGTGAGCCAGTCATGAAGTCTGGCCAGATAACTGGGGTGCATATGGAGAGCCATGGAGAAGAGTCTGTTCCTTCCCACTGCCTGACACTGATTTACAAAACTCCACATATTTCGTTTCATTCTGTCTCCATCAGCAGTGAGGAAAATACATTTGGGAACATATCCACTTTCAAGTGAAATACAGAAATGCAGTTTCTAATCTGTGAGACTAGCATGCAGGCATCAGGCACAGATGCTGTGATATAGTGGTGGATGGTGTCGGTGTGAACAGCAGCTAAGTTATGCCATTGTTGGCCATCAAAGGACAGAAAGGAGAAAGAAATAGAGAGCAGACAGAGACAAAACTCACAAATTTTTATGTCAAAGAGGTGCTAAGAGGAAGGGAAAGTGATGCTAGGATGATAGGAATGGCAGGAGGTCCAAGAAGAGCAACACCTGTTGCTCAAAGCTCAAGCCTTTGCTCATCAATGAGGGATAAATCATTGGGTAGTGAAAACCAAGACCCTCAGATTGCAAGGCTTGGGTGCACCTAACCAGTATCCTTTGTAATTCTGCAGCTTCTGGAGGTGATTACCAAAATCAACTTCATCGGAACCCTCATTCATTGCTGGTGGGAACGTAATATGGCACAGCCACTGTTGAAATCAGTTTGTCAATTCCTCAAAAAGTTAACCCTAGCATTAGCATATGGCCCAGACAGACCCAAAAGAATTGAAAGCAGGCAGTCAGATAGTTGTACTTTAATGTTTCAGGAGCTCTGGTGGCACAGTGGTCAAAGCATTTGGCTGCTACCCAAACTGTTGGTGGTTCGAACCCACAAATCACTGCAAGGGAGAAAGATGTAGCAATCTGCTTTTAAAGATTTACAACCTTGGGAACCCCATGGAACAACTCTACTGTGTCCTCTAAGGGTGCTGGGAATTGGAACGACTTGATAGCAGTAGATTTTAAGACCAGTGTTCATGGCAGCATTATTCACAATAACTAAAATGTAGACGCCACCCAAATGTTCATCAACATGTGGATGAATAAGTAAAATGTCGTGTATACACACAATGAGATAGTACTCATCCATAAAGGGAAATGGCGTTCTGAAGCATACCACAATATGTGGGAACCTGGAAAACACGCTGAGCAAAATAAGTCAGACACAAAAGGACAGATATAGTACGGCCCCAGTCATGTGAGATACTCAGAGCAGGCCAAAGGTTACTAGTGGGCCAGAGGGCCTGGGGAGAGGGAAAATTGTTACTCAAGGGATGATGAGTCTCTGTTTAGGCGAATGGAAAACATTTTCCATCCCAAAATGGAGAGGGGTGATGGTTGCACAATGTGAAGGTAATTAATGCCACTGAATCATATACTTAAAATAGCAAATGTTTTGTCACATACACTTTATTGCAATAAAATGAAATAAAATAAAACAAAATTCAATTTCATGTTTCATACTGTCAAATAATAATCAAGTACTTAAAAGAATCCATGAGTTCCAAAATCTTCTCTGTACATGAGATAACATAGTTCTACCAAGAGAAAGTATCATTCCAGTGCCTCAGTTGGTGATGGTGAATGTGAGTGCCACAGGCCCTCAGGTTTGGCGCTAGTCTCTGAATATGCATGCTCCACACTCCTGCCATTTCCAGTAACTTCTAGAATAAGAAGTTTCCTCAAAGAAACTGTTTACCTTTGGGGAGAGAGCAGCCATGCATTTGGAGTTAGGAAACTTGAGTTTGGATACTGGCACAGTCATGTACTCTTTATACTGTGCTCAGCAGTTTGCTAAACGTCTCAGCATTCCATTTTCCTGATTGGCAACATGGAAGTGAGGTATGGACCTCAAGGTTTGCAGCACTCTGTGACATGACGCATATGGAAGTCTGTGATGACTTTAAAGTGGGGTGCAATGAATAAATCCCCTTACTACTAAAAAAGGCCAAATGGAGAAAATGTAAAAACAGTTCAGTGGTTTGTCTTAACTGAATTTGCTTATGACTTTATTTGTCTGGAAGGGGAGGAGTGAGGTCTTGAAATGCTATGAAAGGTTACAGATGCATTATTGAAAACAAATGGCCAGATGATGTAATTTCAGGAGATTATAAAAGAATTTCAACGTTTAGAATATAAACTATAGGCATGAGTCTAGAAGTATCATTTGGCCAGACGAAATTGCTGGGTATTTGCCTGTTCTTAACTCATTCTGCAACATGATACCACCTTCTCTTTCCTGCCTTCCCCACACTTCCTGCCTCCCTGCTGCATTGAGGGCAGGGCTGCCACGTTCTCGGCTGAGAGCTAACTGCATGGCAGGAGAAGGTGCTTGTGGGCTCCTGTGGAGGCCCGTCCAGAGCTCAGTCCTCAGGGGCACCAGGGGCTGCAAGGGCAGACCGAAGACAGTACAAGAAGCTTGCCAGCTCTGGCCATTGGTAACATCTTTTCAGTATACTTTCATAAGGTATGCAAATGATGCTGGTAACAACAAGTATCAGGACCCTTCCATCTAAACCAACACAAAATAAATAAACTAAAAATAAAACCTTTGTATCAGTCACAGATATCCAGATAAACAGGGCCAATAAGATAGAGATGATGACAGATGATAGACGGATAGATGGATAGATAGAGATGATAACTAGATAGCTAGATAGACAGAAAGACACATAGATATATAGACAGACAGATACAAAGACTGACTTTACAGAACTGCCTCACACAATTGTGGGGCCGGCAAGTCTGAGACCCATGGGACAGGCAGCAGGTGCCCACCCTGAGCAGCTTCTTTGTGACAGACACTGTTTTAGGGCCTGAGGTCACAGGAGACAGTCACGGGCCTTACTCTCATGGAGCTTATACACTAGTTGGGGCACTGAGCTATGACACACACAGAGGAGAAAGTCAGAGAGTGGTCAGTGCTGGGAAGAAATGGGACATGTGCTGAGACTGCAAGTGGTGACTGGGGACGAGGAGGTGGGTCTGGCTGGGAAGGTGGCCACAGGTAGCAACCATCCGAGATCAGTGTGGACCGTTGGGAAGGCCACCATAAAAGGCAGAGGATGAGGACTCCATGAAGAGACCAGCAGGTGAGGGGCCGGAGGGTGGAAATGACACAGAGGACCTGGGAAACAAGCCCTATGACCCACTATGATATTGTCCAGTACATTATCGACAGGATGGTGTACAACAGGCAAGCACACTTTCCAGGCCCAAGTCCTGGGAACATGGGGAATTCCTGGTGAGAGCAGCCACTTTATTCTATCACCCTTTTATGATTTAGCATTCTTTGCTTACTCTTAAAATAGTTATGATGAGATTATCACAAAATTCTGGTAAATGCGAGACAAGCTTTGCAAACAGCGCAGACTAAGCGGAACCCATGTGCCCTTTGCCGCCCACGTCTAACTTTCTGCCTGGCAGGGAATCAGTTTGGATTGAATCAGACATCTCGACTCTCCCATGTCTTTCTCAGACACTTTCATTTGATATAAAAATAAAAATTCTTTTTAATAGCCTGTCCTTATAATAACCTGTTCTAGAGTATCTTCTGATGAGCAGGCATTTTTTTACTGCAGAATGTCGACTGGGTGAGCCACCACACTGTCGCAGCCTCTGCCCCACCCTTCCTGATGCTGGGCCTGCACACAGCAGGGTCTCATGGGTGCTCCCTCTAGACTTGGGCTGTCACTTTGGCTATCGTTTTTGCTTAAGCATTCAGTTTCCTATTTACTCACGGTACCATGTAATCATTCACCACCTTGTGGCTTCTGGTTTGCTCAAGATATGTGGGAGTGGTGAGAGTATCTTGGTGGGGACACTTGGGACTTCCAATGCTCCAACCTGAGACATATGTGCTGCCCTCACAGTGGTACTGGTGTCTGCAGGCTCTCTGGAGGCAGAGGTGACAAAGTGGCAGACATGTCTTTATCAAGAGCATTTTATCAATCGCTGAGTCAGAGGGGAGATGCTCATCAAGTGGCTGGAAAGTTGGATAAATGCAGTTTTATTCCCTAGGACTGAAAACAAAAAGAAAGGCAGCTGAAAAGCACAACAGTCAGGTCCATCAGTGTGGCCACATTCTAAAAATAAAGAAATGGGTGGTTCTGCTGGAGGCTGACAGCTGGAGAAGATGTTGGGTCCGGCAATTGCTCTTTCCATGAAAACTGCCAGCTGGAGGCCTTGTCTGTGATTAAATTTTATAAGACACCCAATGGAAGCAATTGAATTGGAGAGAGAGGTGAGCCTGCATCTCACCCATAAAGGCAGCACATAGTTATGGTGCTGACAGAACCACAACTTGAGTTATCAAGCCTGCTTGGAGGATCAGACTTGCCCATGTGGAATCACCTGCAGTTTCCACTGGTGAGGACTGTGGCCCTGGGCTCAGCTGTATCTTTGGTGGTCATGGGCTCAGCCTTGTTGGTCTTTGGTGGCCCTGGGCTTAGCCATGACTATCTATGACAGCCTGGGCTTGGCCGTGTCTGTCTATGGCAGTCTGGACTCGGCCATGTTTGTTGTGGTTCTGGGCTCAATCATGCCTGTTGTAGCCCTGGGCTTGGTCGTGTCTGTGGTGGCTTCAGGCTCGGCCATATCTGTGGTGGTTCTTTTCTTCCGCATTCAGGCTGGATGCTGGCCTGTTCGAAATAGTCTCTCCTGTTCACTGAATGCTGAAGGGTGTTTAAACATGGATTTGCAAAACATACACTCAAATTGGATGTCAAAATCATCCCTAGATTTGATCTTCAGGATGTAGAACACTGCTAACTGATGTGCATCTTCATGTTAGTGAGGAATCAACCACCCATATCCTAGGAGTTCATTAATTTTGACCCATGTTAGATGGAAATCTTAATCATTTATGAGATCTTCTTCTCTGTCTTCTGTTCCTCTTTCTCCTCCTTCTCCTTCATCATCATCATCATCATCATCATCAGTATACCAGGCACTGTACTAAGCACTTTAAAAACAATGCTTCATTTCATCTTCACAACCACTCCATGACATTGGTCCTCCTATTTCCACCAATTTACAGATGGGAGATAAAGTAGAGCGATGAAATAACTAGAGGGATGAAACACACACTAGACCCGTGATGAAGTCTAACCTTAGTGCATGTTCAAGACTCAGTATAAACAGTGACTCATGCAGGTGGTTCTTGAGGAAGTCAGTATGGTTGGAGACAGGCTTTAAGCCTTTATTAAATGTATGATTTTGGTTAAGTTACTCAACTTCTCTGGGCTTCCATTCCCTTGTGACAAAGTGTGGAATAATTTGGTACTTGATTTATATGTTTTTGTGGGGAGAAAATGAGATAGTCCTTAAAGAGTAGTTAACATGGAACCTGGCATGTTGTAAGCTCTCAATAGATATGTACAATCTCTGGTACTACACAATGGTCTACACAATGGCTTCTGTGACCCATGGCTAGAGTGGCTCTCCATCTAGTCATCATTCTTAGATGGCCCTGTTCTCCCTAGACCTCAACTTCAGACCATACAGATTGTCAGTGAAGATCTGAAGATCACAAAGAATTTAAACTGCTTAGCAACTTTGAAGGAGAAAAGACCTGGCTATCTACTCCCATGAAGATTACACCCAAGGAAACTCTGTGATGCAGTTCTACTCTGTCCTCTAGAGTCACTATGAGTTCAGAATTGACTCGGTGGCACACAACAACAGCACCATGTGTTAAACTAGAACCATAAGAGGAAGGGACCACACTTTTATTTTCATTTGCTCACATAGTTTCTGTGCTTAGTTCTCAGGAAATGGAACTTGAGTAGATGCATTTGTATTGATTACCATCTAGTGCCAGTTATGAAAGGCTTTTCATCCAAGCAGAGCATTGCCACAGAATCAAAACTTACTGTGAGCTGTGCCCGGAAGACGACCTTGTAGAGGCAGGTGACAGCCACTCTTGGAGGGCCACAGGCAGCTCATATGATCTCTAGAACACAATGATCTGGGCTGTCAGTGTAGCATCCTCCATCCTGTCCTCAGTGGCCTCAAAGGAAAATTGCTGTGTCCCCTCCAAGGATGAGAGAGGAAAGGTCATTATGACCAACCCACATTGTGTTCAAGTAATGGAAACATTCAGGACAAATGAGTTTGCCTCAATGATTTGGGAACTTTTTTGTTTATTTTTCTTTTTGCTCTAATACATAGAAACAAAATTCAAAGGGTAAATACACAGTCAGAACATTTTTGTTTATGTAAAAGGTTTATATCAGAAGACCTAAGTAAATGATGCACTGATTGTTTAACCACTTAAATTCCATTTCAACATTGGAACCACCAACAAACCAGTTGCCCTTAAATAAACCCCACTCCTGGTGACCCCATGTGCATCAGGGTGTTCCACAGGGTTTTCAATGAAGCATTTTTCTAAAGCAGATAGCAAGGCCTTTCTTCTGAGACATTTCTGAGTACATTTGAACTGCCAACCTTTCAGTTAGTTCCTGATCACTTCACCATTTGTGCCACCCAGGGACTCCTAACATTCAAGGTGCACAAAGAAAACCTGACATCATTTTAGAACCATTTTTTTCCCCCTATGCTGGTAGCATAGTGCCTAAGGCACTTGACTGCTAACCAGAAGGCTAGCGGTTCAAACCCACCAGCCACTCCTCGGAAGGAAGGTTGGGCATTCCTACTTCCGTAGTAATACTGCCTTGGAAGCCCAAGGAGGGGTCGCTATGAGTCGGGGCCGACTCGATGGCAAATAACATAACAACAACATGCTGTCTAAGTGCTATCTGTCACTGAGACCATATTGAGCTGATCTCTCTCATTTAAGCATTAAGGTAAGGAATCATGGATGCCTAATAGTGCCAACAAAGAGAAAAGGAGGGGCCTTGGTATGGAAAGTGAACAAAAATGAAGAATGTTGGACTTAATAGGCATTATTCTTTGCTAAGTGTCTGTACTTACCAAACCCTTCTATCATTAAGCTGAAGTTCTAAGTAATACATCAGAGTGAAGACACTGACAGGTTAAGCAACACTATACAAATTAACTAGGTCATTCTAGATATTTTGACATGTAGATTTGAGATGAGTTTTATCAGTACTAACTGACAAACTATTTGTGAAATGTGAACTTGAAATTTTCTTTCAAGGTGGAATTGACTCCATAGCAATAGGTTTTTTTTTGTTTGTTTGTTTGTTTTTACATTGAAAATCAGTCATAGGTGGCTTAGTACAGTGGATGCCTCCGGTAGAGGGAAGATCCCATCACTGAAGACCACATTGACTAGTTGCTTGTCAGGTGTGTTTTCAAAGGCTTAGCAGTTTTGGATCATTGGGCCAAGGATCTCTAAGATTCCACGGTTCTATGACTCCTGGTCATGCAATTGATTCACATGCTCAGCTACTAACAAAAATGTGGGTGGTTGGAGTCCATCCGAGGCACTCTGGAAGAAAGACATGGTGATCCATTGCAAAAAGAACCATCCATTGCAAACCCGGTGGAGCTCAGTTTCACTTGACACACGTGGGGTCACTGTGAGTTGGAGCTGGCACCACAGTGAGGGCTCTAGTTCAGGCATCCTTTTCAGTAAACGTGTATGAGGCCGTGCAGAATAAAGACTCCCCAGCATCATCCAAGCCTGATGAATAAAAATCCTAAACACTTACCGTAAGAACATGGTATTGCCGAAAAATCTGTCTCTCCCAGAAGTTGTCACAAAGAGAAATGAATTCCATCTTTTAGCAAAGCACTCAGCAGAAAAGTAACTGAGGGTTCCTTGAGTCTGGATTGTTAGAAACACCACCTCCCTTTCAGATGGGGATTGCTCTGAACTCACGTTTATTTCATTTTCCAGCTTTGTAGCTGACACACAAAGCGTCAACAGGGCAGTCAGTTTTGTGAGCCCACCTCTCAACAGTGGGGCCTCTCCCCAGACTCGGATGCTGGCTCCCTCTACTGCCACGTGGAGCATCTCTTCTGGCAGCAGGCCACTGAAACCCTGTCTGCTGGCCCGCCTCTCAGAGCCGCAGGAAGTCTCTAACTGTTTTTTTTACTTTTCTGACAGGCAAAAATATCTGACTCCAGTGTGATTTCCAGGAATTACATTATGAAAACTCAGTATGTGAGATTTTTATTTTCCTATTAAAACAAAAAGAGAGAAAGAGAGAGAGAAAGAAATAAAAGCAGAAGAAACCAGACTGAATATACCGCACGCTGTCATCTTGCACGTGGCGACAAAGACAGAGAATGTTTTCCCCTTGCCTACCTCAGATGGGGCTTGTCAGCTTTTCCCTGGAAGGAATTCCAGAGGGGTTATGCTAGGATAAGAGGCCCAGGATATTCCTTGTCAAAATTCCAACACCAGAAGGTTCTCAGCATTCCTCAGTATTTAATATCCTGTCTTCTCATCTTTCTCTGGTTCAAAATCCTCACTGCATTGAGAACAGGGAAAAGGTGCAGAAACCCATCAGATTCTTTGGAAATGTTTCACTGTGAGAATAGGGCTACAAAGTAGGGGATGTGGTCTAGAAGGTTTAGGCTCTGAGGCAGGCAGGGGCTCAGTGCACCATGGTGTTAGAGGGAACCTAAGAGAACCGACAATCCTCACTCACTCTCTGTTGTCTCCAACTCTGACACACACTGCTCACATCCATGGCTGTGAGGAACGTAGCAGGAGAGTGTTTTGTGAGTTTGCTTATCAAAGATGGTCACAGTCTTTTGTGACTTTGGATAGGCTATCTAGCCCCTGGAGTCCCTGGGTGGTCCAATGGCTATCATACTAGAATGCTAGTGGAAGGGTTGGAGGTTGGAGCCTACTCAGAGACACCTTGTAGGAAAGGCCTAGAGATCTACTTTTGAAAAATTGGTCATTGAAAGCCCTACAGAGCAGCGCTGTGTGAGGTGTGGAAGGTCGCTGTGAGTTGGTCAACTCTGTGCCGGCTAGCAGACATTGAGCCTGCGGGCCTCCCCGCTCTTGTCATGCAGACCTGGCTAAATGCAGTGGCCACGCTCTCTAGACCGTTAAGAGGGATTTGCTGTGAGGGAAGGTCTGTGAGCTTGTGAGTTGCGAAGTGCCCTGCTAGCTATTCACATCATTGTTATTTTAAATTATCCCTGCTCCCTCAAGAGGAAACAGGAGTTTGCATTCCTGCTTTTTGGGATTCTTTGCAATCTTTGGCTGGAGGGATAGACCCTATGCATCTCCCTCATGGGCCTATGAAGGTATGGATACTCATTCAACAGTCTATGCTGCAGGAGGAAGATCACAGAAGGTGAGCTCCATACATAACAAGTGTGATATCAGAGGTGGCCACAGCTAACAGAGACAGAGGCTTGCTTAAGCTTCCTTTGCAAGGATGTAGAACTTGACTTTGAATGGTCAGACTCTTCTTGGGTTTCCCTTCTTTCTTGGTAGTAGGTGAGCCTCAAAAGAAAGCCTATGCTTTGGCTGGGAAGTTCTCCTGACCAGGAAGTCTGTCTACATCCGTGTGTCAGTTATCTGCTGCTGAGTAACAATCTACTTCAGAACTCAGCTGCTGCCAACAACAGACAGTTATTGTCTCCTGTGGTTTCTAAGGGTCACCTGAGCAGGTGGTTCTAGCTCAGGGTCTCCCATACGGCTGCAATGAAGGTGTTGGTTGAGACTGCAGGTATCTGAAGACCTGCCTGGACTGGAGCTTCTGCTTCATGTCTGTGGAGAGCCCTCAGTTCTTCGGTGTGTGGCTGCCCCCAGAGTGAGCAGTCCACAGAGAGTAATACTAACTGCTCTGGTTACCTAGTGCCGTTCTAACAGAAAATACCTCAAATGGGATGGCTTTAACAAAGAGGAGTTGATTCTCTTACAGTTTGGAGGCTTTAAGTCCAAGTTCAAAGTGCCAGGCTCTTGGGGCTGAGTGAAATCCCCTCAACCTTGGGCTTCGGCTCTGCCTCTTGCTCCCGGCCCACTAAGCTAGAGGCATCTCTTCACTCAGGCAGCTACTGGCTGCTGAGGCTGACAAACCCAAGGTTGACAAATAAAATGGCACAGTCCCGACGTTACCAAACCACACCGGCAGGCCACTAATTCAAGTCCATTGTAAGTCCCAAGGTCGGCAGAGCACAGCAGACTTCTGAAAAACAACTCAGCTACATGCAGGGTCCAAGTGTGCCATAAGCTAGAGACTATCCCCGAGTCTTCTCCTTATATACAGGCAGCAGACCACATCCCAAAGGCAGCTACTCAGCTGCTTGTGGTAGATGGCACCATAGAGTTGATTGCCATTCTCATCATGGGAATAAATACCACCAGCTGCCCAGCCACTCAACCAGGCCCAGCAAGTTGACATGCAAATTTAGCTACCCCACCAACCAAGATGGAAGCTGCTCTCTTTTATGGTAGCTTTTGTAACAAAAGTGGCATCCAGTCCTTCTGCCATGTTCTATTGGATGCACAAACCAGCTTTGTGGGGTATGAGGGAGCAGAGCTGGGGTTACTGAGGGCTGCCTGGGAGGCTGGTTACCACCCCTGGGCAACTTCACTCACTGCAGTTAACTAGTATGTCCTCTCCTATTTCAAGGAATTTTGCACCAATTTTTCCCTCTTCCTGGAATTCCCTTCCCTCAGATATCCACCTGGCCATTTCCTCAACTCTTTCAAGTCTCATGCTGTATTCTCAAAACTTAAACACAAAAATAATAAATGAATAAATAATATGAATAAAACCCAGCCTAGTTGACTTTGAATTGATCCCCACTCATGGCGGCCCCTTCTGGGTCCGAGGGGAATTGTGCGCCACAGGATTCAATGGCTGATTTTTGAAACTAGATCTCCAGGCCTTTCTTCCAAGGTCCCTCCCTCTGGGTGAGTTTGAACTGCTAGCCATTGGGTTAGTTGCCCAGCATTTGTTTGCACGACCTAATAACTGAACTGATAATGGTGCCTGACACATAGTAGGTGCTTGCTGAATATATGGTAAGTGAATGCATTGAAGCTAAAGGGAAACACTATCATTCTTGAGGCATTATAACTGGAAACTAACGAGTTGATTTTACCAGTAAATTTCATTTGCATAAGATTTTGATAGCAAGACTGATGCTTAAAAGGACATTACACGAGTTTTATAAACTTTTGACATCTTGAAACATCCATCTGGAAGTATCAGGGAAGTTGTTTCACAGCATGATGTGTCAGCCCTGAGAATGGATGGTGCTTTCCCTTTGCAAGCAGAGTGTTGAAAACTGTTTACCTTTAAATGTTCTTGCAAGAGGCGTTGCTTCAATACTGTCTCCATTTAGTACTGCTGTTACGACAGAAATATCACTAATCGGGGCTTTAACTAACAGAAATTTATTTTCTCACAGTTTGTTATTGTTGTGGTGAGTGCTGTTGATTTAGTGCCGACTGATAGTGGCCCTGTGTACAACAGAACCAAACACTGCTGGGTCCCACACTACACTCACAATCACCGCTGTGTTTCAGCCGTTGTTGCAGCCACTGTGTCAACTGCCTCACTGAGCGTCTTCCACTTTTTGCTGACCCTCTGTTTTACTAAGTATGACGTCCTCCTCCAGGGACTGGTCCCTCCTGAAAAGATGACCAAAGGATGTGAGACAAAGTCTAGCTATCCTCACTTTTAAGGAAATTCTGGTTGTACTTCTTCCAAGACAGATTTTTTTTTTTTTTTTCTTCTAGCAGGTCATGATATATTCAATATTTTCCTCCAACAACATAACTGAAAGAGAACTAATTCTTCTTCAGCCTTCCTTTTTCATTGTCTGCCTTTCACATGCATATAAGGTTGTTAAAAATGCCATGGCTTGGGTCAGGCATATCTTAGTCTTCAGAGTGACATCTTTGCTTCTTAACACTTTAAAGAGGTCTTTTGCAAGTTTGCCCAATACATATGACATTTGATTTCCTGAAATCTAACATCTCCCCATAATTCTTCCAACCTGCCTTTCTGAGGTAAACGATCCCCAAGGCCCATTTTGTACCCTCGTGACATCCATATCGACTTCATGTCAGTTCTCAATATGGTCCATGCTTGCTCCAGCTATGGGACCCTTGCACTTTACGTAGCACTCTCTTCCCACTCTTTTCATCTAATTAAATACTTCTCATCTTTGTATCTTACCCCAAACATCATTTATTCAATGTTCTGCTTTAACCCCAAAGTAACCCTAGTTCCTGATTCTGCTTCCTCCCCTTCACTGATGATGTTGTAAGAGCTCTTTCCTCTCTCACCCCCCCCTTCCAGTTAGACAGAGTGTATGTCTGTTGTTGTTGTTGTTGTTGTTATGTGCCATTGAGTCAGACCCGACTCATAGCGATCCCTCCTTGGGTTTCTGAGGTGACATCACTACAAAAGTAGATTGCCCAACCTTCCTTTTGAGGAGTGGCTGATGGGTTTGAACCGCCAGCCTTATGATTAGCAGTCAAGTGCCTTAGGCACTATGCTACCAGAGCTCCTGAGTGTATATTTACTTGCTCACAAATGTATTTCAGAAGGTAGTATTGTTGTTGGACTATAGTAAATGCTCAGTTAGTACCTGTAAATGAATAAATGGAAGAATATTTCATATCTTCTTGGGTTAAGCACACACTTTCTAGCCCACTTCCTATGGCAGCTCAAGTTGTGCCTCAGTCACACATTGTAATGTCATCACCTGGATGTTGAGCTCTGCCCTGTTATCAACCCCTCTGCAAAGTGGCAAAGCCGTGAGAAGCCGCTGAGAGAATTCTATGTCTTGGCAGTCAGACTATTGAGGCAGTGCCGTGTACCCCCTGGGTTGCTGGTCTCCCTTCTCTCTTTACGTGCTACAATCTCAGAGACCCTCTGTTGGGATCCCAGATGAAGCTGCCCCTTCCTCTCTGATGTTATCCTCTCAGATCTCTAGCTGGCCCCTCTGGCTCTGTTCTCTTGGGGCAGAGCCAGATGACATGTGTTGTCAGTATGGAAAAGAACTTTTCGATTGTGATCACATTGCTGTTGATGGCAAGTAGGGCTTCAGCTCACGGTGGGGACTTAATTCGAGAGTGCCTTGACCACCCACTCCTTTCCCTCAAATAGGAAATCCTTTTCCTTTCTGAATCCAACCCAAAGAGAAAGTTGTCATGAACTTTATGACATACTTACTCTCTGACTCCCTTCGTGAAGCAGGCAGAGCTGCTTAGCCATGCATACAGATGGTGGTTAATACAGGAAATAAGGAAAGACAGCTTGCTTCTGCTCTGGTGAATAATGCATCTTTGTTATTTCTCTTCTGAAAGAGGAAAATTATTCCCTCGTGTTTTCATGAAACAGATGATTCTTCCACATTTGGGAAAATGCAATAAACAATTCTAAGACTAGTTGCTTAAAAAATATCTCCTGTTTATGTATCAGCTTCTGCCAAAGTCACTGAAAAAGTGGCTTGCTCATGGTGATTTCTGTGTCTCCCAGGAAACACAGTGCTTTCATTACAGGGTCTGGACTTTGCCTGGGGTGAAAAATCTGTGGGATTTGCTCTTGGGCTCAATTCAGGATGTACACTTGAATCTGCAGGAAAAAAATGCCTCCTGTGTGTGGAGAGTTTGGGGAGTTGTCAACATTTCTTCAAATAATCACCCGGTTTTATGTGATGGGTGCTGCTAGTGGTTAGGGCATGTGGTGGAGAGTTTGTTGACCCGGGCTGTGGATTCCTGGGTCCTCGAACAAAGTAGGATATTTTTATCTATGGAGAGTCTGCTGCTCAGGTTGATGATGGAAAATGTTTGTTTCAGAGACCATAATCCCACAAAATATGAGCTTGTGGTCTTGTTCCTACTGATGGAGCTTTAGATTTCTTTGTTCATCATGTTCTATGGTTTCTGCATCCCATTCACTGTGTGAGATGAACACAATGAATTTTGAAAATTGCTGATTATTTACATATGGGACTCCACATAAGAACTAAAGATAGAATTATTCCACACAACATGGCCTCAGTCACACAGTTTACAATGTCTGACAATGTTTATTACTTCAATTTTTAGATTATTCAGCAAACATTTATTCTAGGATATGAGAGTGTAGCAGTGAAGAAAGTAGACAAAATCCTCTTATCATGGGTGATAGAAAAATGCACTGGGTAATATCACACCAGTACTAGGGTGAAAAGACATGGATCTAGAAGTAGGGTAGAAGTAGAGGGAGAATGAGGAAAAGATGCTACTGTTATGGAGTGTGCAGGCCCAGTGTCTTCTGAGTGGAGACCTGAGCTAGAGGAGGACGCAAGCCAAACAGAGTCACCCGTGCAAACTCTCATGTGCAGAGCACAGAGTACCATCCTAACATGTTTCCTGAATGAGTGAAAGGTGCCTGAATAAGATGTAGGAGTTTAAATGTGTCTTATTATTATCTTTGTGCTTTGAAAGTGCTTTCATGAATTCCAAACAGATTTAGTTTTTCTATTCCCCATAAAATGCAAAGGAAATAAGTTCTCAGTAGATGTTACAATAAAAAAATAATGATAGAAGGTAAAACCCCTGTTCTGTCCAGGCCACATTGCATATTTTATGTTCCTAATAGTGCCTAAGGCACTTGACTGCTAACCAGAAGGCTGGCGGTTCAAACCCACCAGCCACTCCTCGGAAGGAAGGTTGGGCAATCCTACTTCCGTAGTGATACTGCCTCGGAAACCCAAAGAGGGGTCGCTATGAGTCGGGGCCGACTCGACGGCATATAACAACAACAACAACAATGTCAAGTGAACCAAAAGGCAGCCATTCAAACAGGACAAGGGACACTGCATAATTTAACATCAGGAAAGTTGTGTGTCAGGGTTGCATCTTTTCACCATACTTATTCAATTAGTATGCTGAGCAAATAATTCAAGAAGCTGGATTATATGAAGAAGAATGCAGCATCAGGAATGGATGAAGACTCATCAAAAACTGCAACATGCAGATGACACAGCCTTGGTGGCTGAAAGTGTAGATGACTTGAACATCAAAGAGTACAGCCTTCAGTGTGGATTACACTTCAATATAAAGAAAACAAAATCCTTACAACTGGACCAATAAGCAACATCATGATAAATGGAGAAGAGATTGACGTAGCCAGGGATTTCATTTTACTTGGATCAACAATTAACACCCATGGAAACAGCAGTCAGGAAATCAGACATTGCATTGCACTGGGAAAATCTTCTTCAAAAGACCTCATTAAAGTGTTAAAGAGCAAAGATGTCACTTTGAAGACTAAGGTGTGTCTGTTATAAACCATGATATCTTTAATACCTCACATCCACGTGAGAACTGGCCAGTGAATAAGGAAAACTAAATATCATGAATGCATTTGAATCATGGTGTTGGTGAAGAATACTGAAAACACCATGGACTTCCAGAAGAACAAACAAATCTGTCTTGAAAGACTTATAGCCTGAATGCTCCTTAGAAGCAAGAATGTCCACACTTCATCTCATGTACTTTGCTCATGTTGTCAGAAGGGACCAATGCCTGGAGAAGGGTATCATGCTTGGTAAAGGGGAGGATCAGAGAAGAAAGGGAAGACTCTCAATGAGATGGATCGACAAGGTAGTTGTGACGATGGGCTCAAGCACAGCGAAGATTGTGAGGATGGTGTAGGATAGGGGATTATTTCATTCTGTTCTACTAGGGTCTCTGTGAGTCAGAGCCAACTCGACAGCACCTGACAACAACAACAGTGGAAAGTGGAATCTGGGACTGGGATACTAAGTTTTGTCAATAAATGGAAAATTCATAATCTAGTTTGAAACCTTTGCATGATCAGACTTCAATGTGCAGTCAAATAACTATAATACTCTATTGTCAATTGTGAAACTGGCTCCTAGACAAGGATGTGGACCTTATGCATGGCAAGTCTGAGTTTATTGTGCTAGAAGGGAGCAGGATTGGTATGATAGACCCAACTCAAGAAAATTATAATAGGAAATATTATCTAGACCATTTGCCTGGTCTGCTGGATGGTTTGCAAATGCTAGAAGAAATATTTATGGAGATGCAGAAACAAATTATACATGACATATTGTGCAGTGGTCACTGTACTTGGTTGAAATTTAGAATTCTTTAGTAAGAGATGATGCTATAAACTACAACATACACAGGTTTCCTCCACTATCCAAAAGTAGAATGTTCCTATGAAACTGTTCAAGCCAAAATGATGTAAAGTGAAAAAGCAATTACCATTAATTAATGTGGAAAAAAATTTGGGTGTTCTCAGATCTGAAAAACAACCTATGAAATATACTCAACAAGACATAAAGCCTAACGTAACACTAGCACCCAGTGCTCACAGGCACAGTTCAAAGCTCCGGTGCCTTGATACTGAGATGTTGAGTGTCATTCCCTGACAAGAAGATTGGTGCCGCCACTTTTGCTGCTCAGGTGCACGCTGCTTCAAGAGCTTGTTGCAAAACAAACATTGAACACTAGTTTCACATTTTGCCTTTTTTCTAAAAGGGAAAATCCTCTTTGGATTTCTTTGGGTTAGCAAAACAGGTAGGTCTTTCATAAAAGCAAAAAAACCCAAAACCATACCCATTGCCATTGAGTCAGTTCCAACTCATAGTGAACCCCATTGAGTTTCTGAGATAGTAAATCTTTCCAGGAGTAGATTGTCCCATCTTCTTTCCGAGGAGTGGCCAGTGGGTTTGAACCACGAACCTTCTGGTTAGCAGTCAAATACATTAGGCACTGCACCAGCAGTGCTCTCAAAAAGCAGAGGATGCCTATAAACAATTTTATAGGAAGATGTATGGGCTCACGTATAGCAAGGATTGTGAGGATGGTGCATGACCTGGCAGAGTTTTGTTCTGGTGTACATGGGGTTGCTAGGCATTGGAGCTGACTTGATGGCACCTAACAACAACAACAATGACAACGGCAACAACAACAACAGCAATGATGAAAATGATGATAACAACGACAACAACGACTACGACAACAATGACAATGACAACACCAATGGCAACAACAACAACAATGTGCCGTTTTTCCTAAAGGTTTTTTTTATTCTTTGTGACAGACAGGAAGACTTAGATTTTATGTCAACTTTTTTTTCCCTCTTTAGGATTTGTTGTTGTTAGCTGCCATCCAGTCAGTTCTGACTCTCGGTGACATTACATATAATAGAATGAAACGTTGCCTGCTCCCATGCTGTCTTCATGATTGTTGGTAAGTTTGAGTCCATTATGAGTACTTTGTCAGTCCATCTCATTGAAGGCTCCTTTGCTTTTGATGATTTTACTAACTGCGGTGTCCTTTTGGAGTGATTGGTCTTTCCTGGCGAAAAGTCCAAAGTAAGCCATTGTTGACTCTAGAGAGCAATCTGCTACAAAAGTCTTCTTTAAATTTTTAAAAAACCAAAGCTGTCACTTTGATGACTCAAGTGAGTCTCACTCAAACCGGGGTCTTTTCAACTGCCTCATATTTGTGCAAAAGCTAGAGCATGAAAAAGAACAAAGGAGAATTGACACATTCAGATTATGGTGTTAGTGACAAATACTGAATATCCTGTGAAAGTGCCAGAACAAACAAATCCATTTTAGGAGAAATACACCCAGAATATTCTTCAAGATTAAAATACCTTAAAGAAAATAAATGGCAGATGTCAAGTGGCTGTGCTTCACACTGGGCTGACAGGGGTTAAACCTGAGTTGATTCTCCCAGAACTCCCTACAGGATGGTTCTAAGCATGTAGGGATACTTTCCAACCTTCCCTTTGATGTTTATTTAACTGAAAGAGAGAGTTTTGTCAATTGACATGCTTTTCCTTTGATCAATTAATTGAGATCTAGTTTTCAAAAATGTGAATTAAATAAAAGGAAAACCATATAAAAAACTATATACAAAATTACAAAAAGTGGTGAAATTCGTTGGCCTTTAATAACAGTACCAGTAGGGTAAAAAAATAAACTTATGCTGAGTTAAAGGTATGAAGTAAAGAAATCTTCACAGAAATGTTCTCAGCTTTGTCCCCGACACTTCTGTGCCGTAATGAAAGGACTAACACAACGCATGCTTGGTAGCTCCTCTGTTTCTCCACAATACAGAGCAGGGATCTTTGCAAAACTATTTTCCTACATTAAAATGTGATTCATCAGAGAAGCTGCTTCCCCTCAGAGACATTTATTTTATGGTCTGCACTTCAGGAATGCATCTATTTCATTGAATTTGTATATTTATGCTTAAAACTAATTTTGTAGTTAGCTTAACCAAAGCAGCCCCTGCCAGCTTGACTCCAACTCTTCGGGACCCCATGTGTGTCCATGTAGAACTGTGCTCCATAGGGCCTTGGGTAGACACAAGCTTCCGATCTTTTGGTCAACAGCTAAGCATGTTAACCATGTGCACCACACGGGGACTCCAAAGTTAGCTT
>NW_006922608.1:56780-57989 GCF_000298275.1 Orycteropus afer afer
TGTAAAATTGTCATTGAGTCCAAACTTATTGCCTGAATTACCTTTCAGCTGGGTTTATAGATATGGAAGAAAAATTCTAAGAGCAGTCACCATCATCATCTTTGTCATGATGACCATGCACACATTTTGTTGTTTAGGTGTCACCATCTTGCAGGTAAAACACTTGGTGGTGAGGTACACCTGGCAGATGGGGACAGATGCTCCTTGAGTACGCTGAGAGGCTCTCTGTGTGCTGGTAAACACAAAGATTGGAAGGGGGGTCCAAGGAATCTTGATGGGATTGATGCATTCTAGGTCAATGTCAAATGAAAGGAACTGATGTGTGGGATTTGTCACACGTGATGCTGCATTTAGGAAGTTCTATGAAAGAACATGTAAGTGAGGCAAGAATGGTGTCTGCACAGACTCTAGGGCTGTGCTACCATGCTCCTTAAGGATCAGCTGCTCTGAACACCATCCATCAAGGTTGTGTGTAGTGGTCCTCACTGCACTCACAGGCTCCAGAATGGGTTTCAGTTACGGCACTCATCGTGTTCTGCTTAACACATCTAAGAAACTGTCTCTTACTTCCTTTTCCTCAATTCTTCTCATCATAAGTGCACAATGCATAGTTGCTGGCACAAATGCTTGGAAAGGGAGCTTGATGAACACCTGCACATATGCTCCTAGTAAGCAATTGTGCTGGGAGGCTCACATCTGCAAGGGTGTTACTGATCATTTGGGACTCTCAGAAATGGAATCAGACTTGTGTCACAGTGGGTTGAGTCATGCATATCAACAAGTTTCTGATCAATGGTGCCCTGTGCTCTGCTCTTCTTTCATGGATTTGTGCTTAGCTTCACACATATGGCAGCCACTGAATGTGACCTTCCACTGCCTGGCATTCAAATGCTCTGCTCAGACTGTTCACAAGTCAAACAGAGCAGGATTGTACCTCTGGGAGAGAGCTCTGCAGTCTGAAATTGATCAAACATGCAATCAAAATGCATTGATAATTACTGGTGTTTGAAATGCAAACATTGGAAATAATAGGGATCAGTAGCTGGAATATACAGCCTTGGTGATTGAAATGATGCCAGAGATCACATGATAGAATTTTGCAAGACCAACAACTTATTCATTGAAATACTTTTTTTTCAACATAAATGGTATACACATGGACCTCACCAGAGGAAATATATAGGAATCAAATCAACTATATATGTGAAA
>NW_006922608.1:58644-60179 GCF_000298275.1 Orycteropus afer afer
CCTTTAGCATGTCTTGTAAGGTTGGTCTGCTTTTAACAAATTCCCTTAGTTTCTGCTTATCTGGAAATCTCCTAATTTCACTATCATATTTGAGGGACAATTTTTTCAGGTATATAATTCTTGGTTGAAAATTTTTCTCTTTCAGGGTTTTATATTACCATCCCACTGCCTTATCGCTTGCATGGTTTCTGCTGAGAAATCAGAGCTTATGCTTACTGGCTGTCCTTTGTGGGTAACTTTTTGTTTTTCCCATGCTGCTTTCAGGATTCTCTCCTGGTCTTAATTGTGCTTATTTGGAACCTGTACATAGACCAAGAGTGAATTGTTCAAATAGAACAACAGAACTAACTGCATGGTTTAAAAGCAGGGAAGATATGCACTAGAATTGTATCCTTTCACCATACTTATTCAATCCATATGCTGAGTAAATAATCTGAGAAGCTGAAGAAGAATATGGCATAAGGGTTGGAGGAAGCATCAGTAACCTGAAATATACAGATGACACATCCTTGCTCGCTGAAAGTGAAAAGGATTAAAGCACTTACTGATGAAGATCAAAGACTTCAGTATTCAATATGAATTACACATTAAAAAGAGAACAAAAATCCTCACCACTCGACCAATAAACAGCACTATGATGAGTGGAGAAAATATTGAAGTTGTCCAGGATTTCATTGTACTTAGGTCCATAATCAATGTCCTGGAAGCAGCCACCAAGAAATCAAATGACATATTGCATTGGGAAAATCTGCTAAAAATATCTCTTAAAAGTGTTAAAAAACAAAGATGTTGCTTTGAGGACTAAGGGGCATGTGAACCAAGTCATGGTGTTTTTAGTCACCTCATATTCATGCTTAAGTTGGACACTGAATAAGGAAGACCAAAAGAATTGATGCTTTTCAATTATGATGTTAGCAAAGAATAAGAACTATACCATGAACTGCAGAAGAGTGAACAAATCTCCATTAGCTGAAGTACAGCCAGAATACTCCTTAGAAGTGAGATTAAGGATGGCAGTACTTTGTCTCTTGTACTTTGGCCATGTTATGAGGAGGGACCAATCTTGGGAGAAGGACATCATGCTGGGTAAAGTACAGAGTCAGCAAAAAAGAGGAAGACCCAATGAGATGGATCAGCACAGTGTCTACAATTGGCTCAAACGTAGCAAGGACTGTGAGGATGGTGCAGGACTGGACCATATCTTGTTCTATTATATTTAGGGTCAGTATGAGTCAGTGCTGACAACTGTAGCATTATGTACAAATTTGCAGAGGTGTCATGCACAATTCCCCAGAGGTGTTATGTAAAATCATGCAGACACATCATGTACAAGTTTGCAGAGGTGTCATATATGATTATGCAGAAATGCCATACACAAGTATGGAAAAGTATTATGTACAATTACATAGACTGCATTGCCCCTCGTTTAGGAGGGGAAATCTCCAGGGTCATGAATCACACCCAAAGGTACAGATAAGCCTTGAGATTTTTTTTTTTTTTTTAATTTTAATACTTTAGTACTTCCATGGTATATA
>NW_006922608.1:60360-72536 GCF_000298275.1 Orycteropus afer afer
TCTGGCTGCACTCAGAGCAGCTGCACAGAAATGAAACACTTGGGCTAGTTCTGATGACCTCTGGAGCATATGAGTTGGAGGGATGCCACCAGAAGGATGGCAGTTTATCTGTGTGGAGTTGAGCTCCATGGAAAGTTGCTTTGGAGAAAAGTGGGCTTCCCAGACAGGAGGCTTTTAGAGTAGCTGGGACGCACTTGTCTGGAACAGGAGAACCATTCTGGGGCAGAGCCCGGTTGGAGCCCAGAGCAGCGTGAGGTTGCCACGGCTACCAATGGTGTTCCTCCATCTGGGCCAAGGCTGGGCCTCTGGAGTCTGTGCCTTTTGGATGCTTTCCACGGCAAGGAGCACCAGAAGGCACTGTTCCGGGATTGCTCAATAGAAGCCTTCCTCACAAAACAGATGTCAACTGAGAAACAACCTTCCAAATAAACTGTTTTGCAAATGCCCTTCCCCTCCTTCAAAGCCTTTTCTTTGGTCTCTTATGCAATCACCTTAGTTTGGCTTATATGTCCTTATTTGATTGAATTACACTGAGATTTTATACCCAGAGACCAGGGCCACCAGAACAGTGAACCTAAGACTGGGAAGTGCAGAAGGTTAGGTTGTGGCTCCCCTCCATTCCAGAGTGTTAGTAAAAGCTCATGAATAGCAGTTTCTAAGAAAATACACATTAAAACCTTAACCTCAGTGAAGGGAATGCCACTCCCTCCCACCTCCAACCCCACCCTTGTCATCTTCCCTAATGAGCTTCCCCTTGATCAGGTGTGTTATTCCAACGCCGAGCACTGGAATCCAATCTGTGTGAGCTCTGCCGCAATAAGAGTGCCCTGACTGAGGTCTGTCAACCAGAGGCATTGGGCCTCTTTCTGCCAACTCCCAATTTCATGGAACCTGGCAATCCTTCATGCAAGCAACATGGAGCTTTCCTGAGGAAGCTGAAAACCGAGATGGTAAAAGTAACTTATTTCCATGAGATTGTTTTCATAAGAACAAATCATATGTACTCTGTTTTTATTTCTCTTTTTCCAAAAAGGGTTTCCAGAAACAACTTAAATTTCTCTCCAGAAATTGCATGCTTTGACAGTAGTGAAAAATCTACTATCTAATTATTTTGTCCATTAACGATGTCTGTGTAGTAGAACAGAGCACCAAGGTGTGAGGTGAGGGTGATGCTGCCTGTAATGGTTAAGATTATGTGTCAACCTGTCTGGGCCATAATGCTCAGTGGTATGACAGTTGTGTAATTATGTCATTCAGAGTTATGTAATGAGGTGGTCATTGTCCATTTTGTGATCTGATGTGGTCATCCTCCATTTTCACATAATGTCGATTTTCTCATAACAACCTGATCTTTGGAAACTAACCATATCAGTAAGTGAGAAGTGGGTGTAGATTTGTATATGTGAATGTATTTATGTCATTTTTCCAGCCACAGAAATTGACATCTTACTAAGAAATACCTCTAGTTAATGTTTTGTCAGGTTTGATCTATTTTGGGAACATGGATCACATTTTTTGCCATTCACCTTGAGTTACAGATACTGAAAATTTTCTCCTTTTGATTCACATACAGCACTACATACATTTCTGTCAACTTAAGTCAGAAAAGTTGCTATTAAAATTACCTAATAATTTCAGTAGAAATCTCTACTCTGGGAGCAGATTTGTTCTTTTAAGTGGCTTGCATTTTATTACATGCAGGAGAAGCTGTTGAAATACTATGAGAATCAAAAAGAAAACAAATAACACTGTGCTGAGAAAGACTGGTTTACCTTCATGTTGTTGTTGTTAGGTGTCAATGAGTCATCTCCAACTTAAAGTGACCGTATGTAGAGCAGAACAAAACACTGCCTGGTCCTGCACCAGCTCGATGATCCCTGCTATACCTGAATCCATCATTGTAGCCACTGTGTCAATCTATCTCATTGAGGGTCTTCCTCTCTTTCCTTTTTCTACTTTGCCAAGCATGACATCTTTCTTCAGGGAATGGTCTCTTCTTACAACATGACCAAAGTAGGTGAGATGAAGTTTGGCCATTCTCACTTGCAAAGAGCATTCCAACAGCACTTCCTCCAGGACAGATTTGTTAGTTCTTTTAGCAGTCCATGGTATGCAGTGCTGAAAAGCATTCTTCATCAGCACCACTACTCAAAACCATCAACTCTCCCTGGGTCTTCCTTATTCATTGTCCAGCTCTCACATGCATATGAGGTGATTGAATATACCATTGGTTGTGTCAGGCACACCTTAGTCCTCAATGAGACATTTTTGCTCTTCAGCACTTGAAAGAGATCTTTTGCAGCCAACTTGCCCAGTGCTATACGTCATCTGATATCTTGACTGCTGCTTCCTTTGGTGTTGATTGTAGAACCAAGTAATATGAAGTCTTTGACAACTTCCATCTTTTCTCCATTTATTGTGATGCTGCTTATTGGTCCAGTTGTGAGGATCTTTGTTTTCTTCATATTGAAGTGTAATCCATATTGCAGACTATATTCTTCAATCTTCATCAGTAAGTGCTTCAAGTAATCCTCACCCTCAACAAACAAAGTTGTGTCATCAGCATATCACAATTTGTTAATGATTCTTCTTCCAATCCTGATGCCACATTCTTCTTCATATAGTCAAGCTTCTCTGCTTATTTGCTCAGCATAGAGATTGAATAAGTATGGTGAGAGGATACAACCCTGACACACTCCCTTCTTGATTTGAAACCATGCAGCGTCCCCTTGTTCTGTTCGAATGACAGTCTCCTGATCTACATACAGGTTCTTCATGAGTACAATCAAGTGTTCCAGAATTCCTATTCTTCTCAATGTTATCCACAATTTGTTATGATCCACAAAATCCAATGCATTAGCAGTGTCAATAGAACACAAGTAAACATCTTTCTAATATTTGCTTTGAGCCAATATCCATCTGATGTCAGTAATGATATCCCTCATTCCAAGTCCTCTTCTGAATACAGCTTGCATTTCTGGAAGTTCACTGTCAATATGCTGCTGCAACCATTTTTGAATTATCTTCAGTAAGATTTTACTTGCATGTGTTTAATGATATTGTTTGATAATTTCCAGATTCTGTGGGATCTCCTTTCTTTGGGATGGGTGCAAATATGGATCTCTTCCAGTCAGTTGGTTAGGCAGCTGTCTTACAAATCTCCTGGCACAGCCAAGTGAGTGCCTCCAGCACTGCTCCTGTTTGTTGAAATATCTCAATGGGTATTTCGTCAATTCCTGGAGCCTTGTTCTTCA
Source organism: Orycteropus afer afer (assembly GCF_000298275.1). Classification (NCBI taxonomy): domain Eukaryota; kingdom Metazoa; phylum Chordata; class Mammalia; order Tubulidentata; family Orycteropodidae; genus Orycteropus; species Orycteropus afer. The sequence goes on from NW_006922608.1 coordinate 63,615, forward strand.
CCAATCCTTCAGTGCGGCTTAGAGTTTCTCCTTCAGTACCATTGGTTCTTGATTATATGCCACCTCCTGAAATGGATGCACATTGACCAATTCTTTTATTATTATTTTTTTTATTTCAAAAGTTTTATATTCAACATTACATGCACATTTAGTTTCACTCCCTATTTACCATCCCCAACCCTAACCCAGTCTCCTCTCCTCCCTGCCCAGAAATCCTCCCCCTGTGCCCCTCATAGTTTTATATACTCTTGTGGGTCCTGCATTTCCTCTGTGCAAATATTGCACCTCTGGTGCCCCATGGTCAATTGTTCCAAGGGATACATTTCCATAGAGTATGTACATCACCCTGGGTTGAGTGGTCTGCATGTACATCTTGTTTACTATTAGGCTGAGAGCCAGCCCCTGGGAGTGAGCTTTATTCGAGGCCCAGAATGTATCCCAGGACTATAGCCATGGGGGTATCACTAGACTCCATCTGACCAGTAATTCTGGTCATTATTGAGTTTATGGATTTGGTACAGTGACTGTGTACTCCTTCCATCTTCTTTTGGTGTTTCCTGCATCATTCAATATTTTGCACATAGAATCTTTCAATATTTAAACTGAAGGGTTGACTTTTTTATTCAGTTCTTTCAATTTGAGAAATGCTGAGCATGTTCTTCCCTTTTGGTTTTCTAACTCCATGCCTTTGCACATTTCATTATAATAATTGACTTTGTCTTCTCGAGGTGCTCTTTGAAGTCTGTTCAGCTCTTATAGCTTGCCATTTTTCCATTTGCTTTAGCCACTCTTAGTTCAAGAACAAGTTTCAGAGTGTCTTCTGTCATCCATTTTGGTCTTCTCTTTTTCTCTCATCTTTTCAGTGACTTTTTGCTTTCTTCATGGATGATGTTCTTGATGTCATCCCACAATTCTTCTGGTTTTTGGTCGTTGGTATTCAATGTATCAAATCTATTCTTTAGATGGTCTCTAAAATCAGGAGGGATATATTCAAAGTCATATTTTGGCTCTTGTGGACTTGTTTTAATTATCTTCAACCCAAGTTGAACTTGCATGTGAGCAGTTAATGGTCTGTTCCACAATCAGCTCCTGGCCTTGTTTTGGCTGAAGATATTGAGCTTTGTCATCACTTCTTGCCACAGATGTAGTCAATTTGATTTCTGAGTACTCCATCTGGTGAAGTCCATGTGTATAGCCACCATTTCTGTTGTTGAAATAAGGTATTCACAATGAATAAGTCTTTGGTCTTGCAAAATTCTATCATGTGAACTTCAGCATCATATCTATCACCAAGGTCAAATTTTCCAACTACCGGTGATTCTTCTTTGCTTCCAATTTTTGCATTCCAATCACTAGTGATAATCAGCACATCTTAATTGCATGTTTGGTCAATTTCAGACTGCAGAAGTTTGTAAAAATCTTCAATTTCCTCATCTTTGGTTTTGGTGGTTGGTGCGCATATTTGAATAATAGTAGTATCAACAGACCTTCCTTGTGGTGTATGGATATTATCCTATCACTGGGAGCATTGTACTTCAGGACAGATATTAAAACATTCTTTGTGATGATGAAAGCCATGTCATTCCTCTTCAATTTATCATTCCCTGCGTAGTAGACCATATGATAGTCTGATTCAAAATGGCACAAAACATCCCGTTTCAGCTCACTAATGCTTAAGATATCAATCTTTGTGTGTTCCATTTCATTCTTGACAACTTTCAGTTTTCCTAGATTCATATTTTGTACATTCCATGTTCCTTTTATTAATGGATGTTTGCAGCTGTTTCTTTTCATTTTGAGTCGTGCCACTTCAGCAAATGGAGGTCCTGAAAGCTCTGCTTTATCCATATCATTAAAGTTGGCTTTACTCGGTTGAGGCAGCTCTTTCCCAGTCGTATCTTGAGCACTTTCCGACCTGAGGAGCTCATCTGCCAGCTCTGTATCAGACAATGTTTCAGGGCTATTCATAAAGTTGTCCAGTAATATATCAGACAGTGTTTCACTGCTATTCATAAGGTTTTCACTGGCCAGTCCTTTGAGAAGTGGATGGCCTCTTCCTTTTTCCAAGTCTATCTCAGCCTGGAAGCTCTGCTGAAACTTGTCCACCATGGACAACCCTGCTGGCATTTGAAACACCAATGGCACAGCCTCCAGCCTTGCAGCAACATGCAAGCCACCACAGCACCACAAACTGACAGAAAAGTTCGTTTCCCTTAGCTTCCTGCCTGGGAGCTCTCCTTCTTACCTGTTCCAGCTGTTGGCCCTGGCTACCACTTCCTGCCTGGGGTCTCTCTCCCACTCACCTGTTCCGGCGGTCCACCTTCATGCTACCTGTGTGTTAAAAACACACATATTTGTGCATTTGTACATTCATTAGATTGTGCCTGAGTTCTTGGCTTTCTCCTTAGTTTAGAAAATGGCAGAAAATAATAAAAAGAGAAATTGGATATTATCCATCTGTATAATAATATCTAATTGGATTTAATCTATATAATTAACTTATTATTTTACATCAAATGACACATCTTTATTGGGCACCAACTCTGCATTTCATTTCTATGTTCAAGTTGTTTACAGTGTTATTGGAACAAGCAAATAAAATAACAATATAACATTGTTGTTGTACTTGTTAGGTGCCATCTAGTTGGCTCTGACTCCTAGTGACCCTATGTACAACAGAATGAAACACTGCCTGGTCATGTGCTAGCCTCACAATCCTTTCTATACCTGAGCCCACCATTGCAGCCACTGTGTCAATCCATCCTGTTAAGGGTCTTCCCTTCTTTTGCTGATGCTCCACTTTACCAAGCATGATATCCTTTTCCAGGGAATGGTCCCTTCTGACAACATGACCAAAGTAGCTGAGATGAAGTCTGTCCATTCTCACTTCCAAGGAGCACTCCAGCTGCACTTCTTCCAGGACAGATTTCTTAGTCCTTTTAGCAGACCATGGTAATCTTAGCATTCTTCTCCAACACCATAACTCAAAAGCATCAACTCTTCTTTGGTCTTCCTTATACATTGCCCAGCTCTCACATACATAAAAGGCAATTGAAGATACCATGGCTTAGGTTAAGTGCACCTTAGTCTTCAAAGAGACATCTTTGCTCTTCAGCACAGCTGGAATTATACCAGGACTTAGAACACAGATTTAGGGGATCTTTTGTTCCACATCCGTCTCTATGTGATTTTCCTCACAGTCCCTCTCTTCTAGGGCCCTTTCTTCTTGTCCTTCAGCTAAAAGCTGGGGCTTTAGCCTCTATGTACTACTATCCACTAAATTCCCAAAACAAAGCTCTTCAGACCAAAAGGCCAATTTGCCTAATTGCAAAGCTCAACTCAGTGAGAGAAACTTTCACTATGATTTTATAAAATGATCTTCTTCAGTCTCCTTAAACTGCTAGTCATCTTTATTATGCCAAGCAAGGTGGAAAAAGGGGACAGGAGAATGTATGATGTTATGTAGCTCAAGATCTCTATCCTAACAGATCACACTACTCACTACTCACCATCTCATGACATGCCTTCAAAATTCTGAATCATATTCATGTGGGAGTGGTGGAGGAATAGACATTTTCAGCATTTTCTCTTATTAGGGAAAGGTATTTCTAAGTTTAAGTATTACAAACAAACAACTGGGGAAAAAAGTACACCCAGTATGTAAATATATGACCAAACAAAAAAATCCCAAGCTCACTGCTGTCGAGTCAGATCTGCCTCATAGTGACCCCTCTTTGGATTTCTGAGGCAGTATCACTATGGAAATAGATTGCCCAACCTTCCAGCTAGAATTTCTTATTTATGCCAGCTAATAAAAGAGGGTCAGTCCTGTTTTTGTCACTTTTCTGTACTTAATGCTAATTTAAAATTATATCAGATTTCTCTGTGAGTTTTAATATTGCTTTACATTGTGAAAAATCTTAGTAGAGCATAAGAAATCAATATTTAACACCATGATATTAATTAATAAAGAAAATATATTCAAAGTCCATAAAATTCCTTACAACTGAGAACATGTGTACAAAAGTTGACTGAATGGTATGCTGTTGATTTATAGAGACAGGTTGGTAATGTGACAACTTTTAAAATATTTTTATTGGGCTGCTCTGGCTACATTTCTGAAATGTATATTCAGACAGCTCAGCTTAATGTTTAAATATCACAGGTTCCACTAAGTCCAACTTAATTTTCCATAAAAACTTTCCAGCTACATTCCTATGTGAATTTTCTAGTCTTCCCTACATTGAATATACCTCTCCCTGGGAAGGAGCTCCTTTTTTGTCTGGAAAATTTCTTGTGAGATTGACCATGAAGCTTCTGGAAGGATGTCTGTGTGATGGTGAGGGAGCGGTGTGTAGCATTCATTTTCCAAAGTGACCACAGCAAGCCCAGGGATGAAACGTGGGGTTACAGTGGTGTCACCCCGACCAGCACTTCCCTCTTTTGCCTTGCTCCTGCTTTTTCTTTCCATTCATTCACAAGCGTCTCAGTGAGCACATGCTGCTGTTGTCATCATTGTTAGTGACAGTTGAGTCACCCCCAACTCAGGGTGACCTCATGTACAATAGAATGAGCCATTGCATTGTCTTTTGTCATCTTCACGACTACTGGCACGACTGAGCCCATTGTTGTAACCACTGTGTATGTTGAGTGCCTTCCAACCTTGTTGTTGTTCTTATGTACCGTCGAGTCAGACCCGACTCATAGTGACCCCTCCTTGGATTTCCGAGGCAGTATCACTACGGAAATAGATTGCCCAACCTTCCTCCAAGGAGTGGCTGGTGGGTTCGAACCACCAGCTTTTTGGTTACCAGTCAAGCACCTTAGACACTATGCTACCAGGGCTCCTTTCCAACCAGGAGGGCACTCCTTCCAGCACCATGTTGGACAATGTTCTGTTGGGACCTACAGGGTTTCATTGGCTGATTTTTGGAAGTGGATTGCCAGACCTTCCTTCTACCATCTGTATGTCAATTTGTCATGCTGTGGTAGCTTGTGCATTCCCATGATGCTGGAAGCTATGCTACTGGTATTTCAAATATCAGCAGGGTCAACCATGCTAGACAGGTTTTAGGGGAGCTTCCAGACTAAGACAAACTAGGAAACCTTTGGTGATCATTGAGTACATGCATATATCAGAACTGTTCAGAAGCCCAAGCTGAGAATAAAAGAGTCAACAAGACAGACATGTTTCTTGCTCACTTAGCATTTTTACAAATATTGCAGATGGTAAAATTTTATATGAAAAAAAATAAAAATAATAAGATCCAGAAAATGGAAGAGATCCAGAAAATTTAATAAAAATCTCTGGGTTGGGTACTGACAATTTTTAAAGCTCCCTAAGAGGCTATAGAGTCAGAATGGAGATTTATAGGAATGGAGAGTGGTAAAAAAATGTTGGGAAGTGGGAGGAGCATTAAGTTTCCACAAAGAGAGCAGGCACATCCTCTCTGAGACCTAGGAGAGGGAGATGTCACCATGAGTCAACACATTCCAGAGGAAGCACACTGGAGGCTTGAGGTAGAATAAACTAACTGGCCCAGCAAGCGCAAGGCTTAATGTGCTGACAAGGAAGTGGGCAGAACAGCTTCTGGCAATGTGGTAAAGTAAGAACTAGGCAAACAAATTTTATAGGGTTGTTTGGATTAATGTCAAAGTCATATACAATCTTATTACATAATTAATAAGATGGTAGAACTTTATAATGAAGTCTGTCCACATACATATGTTCATAGATAATTCTGAAAGACTAGAAATTAAAAAAATCTATTCCTTGTTAGAAAAATCTAAGGATGTCTAATATATAATTTTGTTGTTAGGTGCCATTGAATTGGCTCTGACCCATAACAACCCTATGCACAACAGAAAGGAACACTGCCTGGTCATGCACCATGCTCACAATCCTTGTTATGCTGGAGTCCATCATTGCAGCCACTGTGCCAGTCCATCTAATTGAAGGTCTTCCCCTTCTTCTCTGACCTTCCACTTTACCAAGCATGATATCCTTCTCCAGGGAATGGTCCCTTCTGACAACATAACCAAAGTAGGTGAGACAAAGTTTAACCATTCTTGCTTCCAAGGAGCATTCCAGCTGCACTTCTTCCAGGACAGATTTGTTTGTTTTTTCTGGAAGTCCATCGCATTTTCAGTATTCTTCACCAACACCACAATTTAAATACATCAATTATTCTTCAGTCTCCCTTGTTCATTGTCCAGCGTTCACACACATATGAGGCAATTGAAAAATACCAAGGCTTGGGACAGGTGTAGCTTAGTCTTCAAAATGACATGCTTCCTCTTCAACACTTGAAATAGGTCTTTTCCAGGAGATTTTCCCAGTGCAATACGATGTCTGATTTCCTGACTGATGCTTCCATGGGTAGTGATCATGGAACCAAGTAAAAAAGAAATCTCTGGAGACTTCAATCTTTCCTCCATTTATCGTGATGTTGCTTATTGGTCCAGTTGTGAGGATTTTTGTTTTCCTTATGCTTAGGTGTATTCCATACTGAAGACAATAGTCCTTAATCTTCATCAGTAAGTGCTTTACGTCATCTTCACTTTCAGCAAGCAAAGTTGTGTCATGTGCATAGCTCAGGTTGTTAATTGTTTTCCTCTAATCCTGGGGTCACATTCTTTTTCACATAGTCCAACTTCTTCAATGATTTGCTTAGTATACAGATTGAATAAGTGTGGTGAAAGGATACAATCTTGACACACTCCCTTCTTGATTGTAAACCGTGCAGTTAGTGTCCCCTTGTTCTGTTTGAATGACAGCCTCTTGGTCTATGTACAGGTTCTTCATAAGCACACTTAAATGTTCTGAATTCCCATTCTTCTCAATGTTATCCATAATTTGTTATGGTCCACAGAGTGGAATGCCTTTGCATAGTCAATAAAATGCAAATAAACATCTTTCTGGTATTCTTTGCTCTCAGCCAAGATCCATCTGACATCAGCATTGAAATCCCTCATTCCATGTCCTCTACTGAATCCAGCTTGCATTTCTGGAACTTCTCTTTCAATATACTGCTGCAACCATTTTTGAATTATCTTCATCAAGATTTTACTTGCATATGATATTATAATATTGTTAGATAATTTCCATATTTTGTTGGATCACTTTTCTTTGGAATAGGCACAGATATTGGTTTCTTCCATTCAATTAGTCAAGTAGCTGTCTTCCAATTTCTTTGCATAAATGATTAAGCAACTCCAGTGCTGCAACTGTTTGTTGAAACACCTCAATGGTTATTCCATCAATTCCTGGAGCCCTCTTTTTTTTTTTTTGACAATTCCTTAAGTACAGCTCAGACTTCTTCCTTCAGTACCATTGGTTCTTGATCATATGCTACTTCCTGAAATAGTTGGTCATCAACCAATTATTTTTGATACAATGACGCTATATTTCCTTCCATCTTCTTTTGATGCTTCCTGCATCATTCAGTATTTTGCCCATAGAATCCTACAACATTGCCACTCAAGTCCTGAATTTTTTTCTTTAGTTTTTTTCATCTTGAAAAATGCTGAACATGTTCTTCCCTTTTGGTTTTCTAATGCAGGTCTTTGCACATTTCTTTATAATAATTTACTTTGTCTTCTTGATCTGCCCTTTGAAATCTGTTCAGTTCTTTTATTTCAACATTTCTTCCATTTGCTCTAGCTAATCTCTGTTCAAGAGCAAGTTATAGAGTTTTTTCTGACATCGATTTTGGTCTTTTCTTTTCCTGTCTTTTTAATGACCGTTTGCTTTCTTCATGTATGATGCTCTTGATTTCATTCCACAACTCATCTGGTCTTTGGTCTTTGGTGTTCAATGCATCAAATCTATTCATCAGATGGCCTCTAAATTCAGGAGGGATATAAGCAAGGTTTCATTTTGGCTCTCATGGACTTAATTTAATTTTTTTCAGCTTCAACTTGAACTTGCATATGAGCTTATGATGAGCAATTGACTGGCCTTGTTTTGACTGATGATATTGAGCTTCTCCATTACCTTTTTCCACAGATGTAGTCTATCTGACTCCTGTGTATTCCATCCTGCCAGGCCTGTGTGTAAAGTTGTAGTTTATGTTGTTGAAAAAAGGTATTGCAATAAAATTCTTGATCTTCCAAAATTCTGCCATGCAATCTCCAGCATCATTTCTATCACCAAGGCCTTATTTTCCAACTACTGATGATTTTTCTTTGTTTCCAACTTTGGCATTCCAATCACCAACAATTATTAATACATCTTTATTGCATGTTTGGTCAATTTCAGACTGCAGAAGTTGGTAAAAATCTTCAATTTCTTCATCCTTTCCTTCGATGGTTGGTGCATAAATTTGAATAATAGTAGTATTAACTGATCTTCCTTGTAGGTTTATGGATATTATCCTATCACTGACAGTACTGTACTTCAGGATAGATTTTGAGATGTTCTTTTTGACCATGAATGCATAATTTTCTTCAATTTGTTACTCCCAGCATAGTAGATCATATGATTGGCTTGATTCAAAATGGCCAAAACCAATCCATTCCAGCTCATTAATGCCTAGGATATCAAACTTTATGCATTCCATTCCAATTGTCCTAGATTGATACTTCATACATTCCAGGTTTCAATTATTAATGAATGTCTGCAGCTGTTTCTTCCCATTTTGAGTTGTGCCATTTTGAGTCAAGAAGGTCCTGAAATCTTTACTCCATCCATGTCATTAAGGTTGACTCTACTTTGGGGAGGCAGTTTTTTCCTAGTCATATTTTGAGTGCCTTCAAACCTAAGGGCCTCATCTTGCAGCACTATATCAGACAATGTTTCACAGCTGTTCATAGGGTTTTCCAATAATATATCAGACAGTATTTCCCTGCTATTCATAAGGTTTTCAGTGGCCATTTTCTTCAGAAGTGGATGCCCCCATCCTACTTTCCTTTCTGTCTTCA
>NW_006922608.1:72756-74272 GCF_000298275.1 Orycteropus afer afer
AGAAAACTAATTTACTTTGTAAACTTTCAACCAAAGTACAAAAACAAGCAAAGCAAAGATTTCTCTCCCAACACTTAAACTAGTAAGCCAGTTGCCTTCGAGTTAATTCTGTCTCATGGCACCTCATGCAGCAGAATGGGACTGAGCCCCAAAGTGTTTTCCATGGCTGATTCTTTGGAAACAGATTTCCAGTCCTTTCTTCTAGAACACCTTGGTGTAGATTCAAACCACCAAACTTTGGTTAGTAGTCGAGTGTTTAACTGTGTGTGCCAACAGAGACTTTACCACTAGAATTTTGAAAATGATGTTGCTTTTTAAATTCTTTCACCTTTATAGGACATCTAACTCCCAATCACATTGCAAGCTTCAATTTCAGTAGGGCTTTTTCAGCAAACATTTCCTAATCTCCTGACCTTAATCTTGATTGGTTGTTTGAAGTACAGGTTCTGTACTGATCTATTGCACATTTTTGTATTGTTTATATTGTTGCCTCTTTTTTGTTTTTTGTTAAAGTTTTAAACTCATTGAACATAATGATTTTGTGTTCCTTGTCCACAATTATATGCATAATGCCTGAAGCATAGTGGGCATACAATAAATAAGATTTTCATGATAAAACACAAATTATCCTTTCTAGGTATCATCTGCTGTGAATAAAATTCATTTGGAGCAAAGTTTGAAGTCCACAATTTATAGTGAAGGATGCACTACAATAAAATCCAGGCCCATCAGAATATCACATTCCACAGTCTTCAGTCATATCCACAATGACAGAGAAAGCAATGGCAGAAGGGTGTCAACACGTAGAGAAGAAAGAAGTTGAGTTAGCGCACATGGAGTTAAGGTCTTCACTGATATTGTACACTGGGAGATAGACAATTTTTTGGTTAAATAACATGGATGTGTGTTTCCCTCTACCATTCCACACCTGGTTGGCACTTCAATCCTCTGAACTCTGAGCACTCGCAGTCTCTCTCATCAACTTGTGACGTGTTATAGGAATAATGTGTTTCACCATCTGGAAAGGCAACACTTGTAGTTATCATGTGACTTTAAATTATTTTTATCTTGGGAAAGGAAAACTTTGACCAAGAAATCACTGCATGTTTATTTTAACATTTCTTGAATAGAGACATATTTTGTTTGTTTTATTTTATCTTTTAGCTTACATTTTGGAGGAGTTAAAAAGAAAGTGAGTTAGAAAATATAGAAGACAGCAGGATTTTGTGTTGAGCATTTAATGTTAGAAATATTTAAACTTTTAACCCTTTCGGAATTTTATCAGAAATATTATTCTGAGGATTCAATATGATGGATCCAAGCTCTGAAAACTTCTTCTAAGTTTTTTATAAATTATAGAAACAAACTTTATGTTGAGTTCTTTTAGAAAATGGCAGTAGAGGAAACAAGCACCATCACTGTCAAACTACTTTCTCATCTGCATAGTGCTTTCTCATCCATAAGATATTTTGTAATATTTTATTCATTTGTCACCATATGCTATTTAGATGTTATT
>NW_006922608.1:82032-82692 GCF_000298275.1 Orycteropus afer afer
ATCTGTGATTAGACAATTGGTATAAGAAAAGAGAGTGAAGAGGGGATGAAGCCATGGAAAACAGTGAACTGTGGCAGTAGGATGGGTATAAAACAATATAAGAAATATAGTTTGGAGACTTCTAAATACTACAAATAAACACATCCATTAATACTGGTTCAGATATGACCTCCTATTAAAATGAAATCAAATTTCTATCATGGTAAATTGGATGACTCCACATCCCTATTCCTTCTTTATTATGGCACAAATCAGATCTTGACCACATAAGTTAAAAACTTCAAATGCTTCTTGTTTTCTCACAAAGTAAAGCAAAAAGTGTTCTGTGTTGTGTTCAACTACACAGGGGTCTTCCTCATGTCACCACTCACATCTCCAGGTTCTTCTTAAGCTACTCTTTCTCCCCACACTTCTTTACTGCAGCCTCACTGAGTTCTTGTATTTATTTTAAAACCTGTTTTCATACCATGACTTGTAAGGATCACTGCTATATTTGATGACTGTAATGCAGTTTGCTTGTTTATTTCTATTATAGGTCACTATCTTATTATTTTGTGAATGCACCTATTACTATTTCTTCATAATGAACACAGTTCTCCTTGCAATAAGAATTCATGCCACATAGATCTTGGAGGTTTAGGGAGGGATGGGGTTGTGGAT
>NW_006922608.1:83502-93221 GCF_000298275.1 Orycteropus afer afer
CTTGTTACTTAAAGTTATCCTGTCCCTGTTCCCCCATGCATATTGTGTGTGTGCACACACACGTGTGTGTGTGTGTTGGGGGGGAGGGAAGATCACTTGTCTTTTAGTTTAAAGGTTTCTGGGTAAAGAAGAGCAGCACCCGGGTGTGATGTAGATCATGATACCTTAGCTGGCTTTTTAGTTGATGCTATGACTGAATGAGAATTTCTGAGGTCCTGGTAGAGCAGTGAATATATTTTTCACATGGGAAAGCCATCAGTAATAGTGCCTTTGATTGTAATGTGATCCCAATTCTTCATCTCTTAGATGCCGGAGTCTTTTTCCCATGTACCTTTGCAGTTTGCTGTCACTCTGACTCTAAGCTTGGCCATGTGACTGGCTGTGGCCACTAGATTGTTCACAAGCACAATGCAAGCAGAGGCGTGTACAGCTTTCTCGTGTTTTTGTTGTCTCCACAAGAATACTCCCTGGCTGATGTGCCAGAGGATGAGAGACACACTGAAGAGGGCTGAGTTCTCCAGTCAGACAAGTCAATGTGGAGCAGCTGGTGAGTCCCAGCACATGTGAAGGAGCTCAGCCGAGTGGTCCAGTCACCCCCAGACAACTCCAGATGCATGGACAATAGAAGGATATTCTTGGATGCTACTGGGGTTTGTGGTTGCTGGTTGTGTAATCTTATTGTAGTAACAGATACTTGATACAAACCATAAAGATCTTCTTATCAAATATTTAGAGGATCAAAGCCTGGAAGGAAGAGTTGATATACTCAAAGACTAATTAAAATATTCCAAAATAATGGAATGCTGGGTTACATTGTACACACTCAAATATTTACAGAATCATTGCTAAGTGAGGCACTAAGTTTCAAAACGTCCCAATTGCACAAACTGAGATTGGGGCAAGTAGATATGGGACAAAGGGGAGACTTTCCCTGTAACAGTTAAAATAGGAAGGAACTAACTATTTTTTTTGTTTCCAAGCTCAATATAATGTAAAGGAGTAATATGATCACCCCTAAATTGAACGTAATTCTAAGGAGACAGATAAACTGAGTCTATTCTATTTGGAGGAGTGGTTAAAGCACTAGGCTGCTAACCAGAAGGTTGGTTCAAGCCCACTAGCCCCTCAGTGGGAGAGAGATGTGGTAGTCTGCTTTCATAAGGATTACAGCTTTGGAAACCCTATGGGGAAGTTCTACTCTGTCTTATAAGGTTGCTATGAGTTGGAATTGACTTGATGGAAGTAGTTTTGATTTTTGGTTTTCATTCTATTTCATATCTGATCGCTCCCTATATTTTAGGCACTAAGTTAGGAAGTAGGAACTTAAGGTAAGTAAGAAACAATCCTCTCCAATTTCAGCTTTTGAAATTGAATTAAGTATTCAGAAACAGTAAAGAGTTTATTGATGTCTCCCAAAACCTAGAATAAGCAAATGTATCAAAACCAAAGTTTATTGGTAGTTACCAGGAGTGGAAGGGAGGGAGAAGGGGAAAAAATGACATGGTTTAGGAAGCATTGAATTTCTGTTTACTGTGATGGAAAATTTGGCAATGGATATTGGTGATGGTTGCACAACAAGATTGAGCAATCAGTGTCACTGATTGTACACAAGAAAAATGTTGAACTGGCAAATATTGTGTTATATATATTTACAACAAAAAAATGATAAAAAATAAAAAGAATTAAAAATAAATTAGTAAATTCGTTAACCAAACTAAGTATGTTTCAAAAGACTCACCACCTTAAGGAAGGATCTGGAAACATTCATGAGAACAGAGTTGGAGGGCATAAGGATCTTGAGTTTCAAAGAGGAATGATTTTTTAAAAAAAGTTTCAGGATGTGGTCAAAAAACAAAACAGAACAACATACTCACTGTCGTCGAGTCAAATTCTACTCCCAGTGACCCCTCCTTGGATTTCCAAGGAGGTATCTCTACGGAAGTAGATTGCCTAACCTTCCTTCTGAGGAGAGGCTGGTGGGTTTGAACCACCAGCCTTCTGGTTAGCAATCAAATGCTTTAGGCACTATATCCCAAAACTGGGAACTTAGAATCTATTAGAAGGGGTGTCTTTGTCCTGTGCTGTTTCACAGGGGACAGTTTTTACCAATATGTGGAAGTTAAAGAGAAACTTCTTAAGCTCAATTAAAAGAACATTTTTCTAATAGACTACATGTGAAGTCATGAAGTCCCTAACCCAAGATACCTTCCACCAAAATACCTTCCATATAAATGATGGCTAGTGGAGGGGTGGATCTTGGTGGCAGTTAGACTAGATTTTCTAAGAACTGCTCAAGAACCTACAGTTCTTGCTTATCTCAAATATTTTTGTTATTAATTGTGAATTTTAATGTAAAGCAGCTTTGGAAGATTTTAGGAAAAGTATAGTAATAACATATTCTTAAACGAGTCATAAATTATTTCTGAATATACATCTTTGCTTAATACTATATCAAGTTCTCATTGTGTGTACATTATCTTACATAACCTAATTCTACTTTTTCTATCTTTCTTTTGACACTACATCACCCACATTTCACTACTTGGGTCTGGGGAAGAAGAGATATTTTTATACCCTGGTCAATGCTGTAGATTATACCTGAGGATATCCTTATTCTGCTAGCATTCATTAGTCCCCAAATTGCATTGTCGTAATTAAATTATAATCAAGTGTACGATAGATCAAATTACTGTGTAGTGTTACGATTATGAACAGTTCCATTCCTTAAATGAGTAATTTCTGGAATTTGTTTTTGCTGTAGGACATAGATTTAGTTTAGGAAACAATTTTTCTTTGAGGGTTTGCAGATTTCTTATCTTATTTGTGATACACATTTTTCAGAAGGATGTAGTGCCAGGAAAATTAAATAAATGTTTTAAAATTAAATAAACATTCTCCAGATATTCCTGGAAAGTAATTTCCTCATACAATTTTGATAATCCATTATAAACAAAAAATATATGGGCCTTGTAACTAGTTTCAGAAGCAACATTAATTTCATCTCTTTAAATTGATTTTTAACATTTTCAAGGGACCTGGAATTTAAAGTAGATTAAAAAATCTTCCTTCCCATGCTATACTTTTATATGAAAATAAGTTCCTGCCATGGTGATTCAAAAAGAAATACAGTAAATGTATGCATCTATGTGGTCATTCCTCAAAAAATATTGGGTTGCAAAAGTCTGAAATGCTAACATTCCATGTTCATTAGGGACCACACGAAGGGACTGCTCAAGTCTGTATGTTTTCTCCATTTTCCAGACAGTTTCTTTCCTTTGTTTGTTTTTACGTGTAGTGGAATGTTACTGTCTCCAAGGTATTGTGGGGAGCAACAAGAGGAGAGAGTAGATAGAAAATAACTTGAAAGTAATTTGAAAACTGATGAACAAACATCGGTTATGCAGTTGTTCTTTGTTCCCTCTTTCCTGACAGTAATTAGAGACAGCTGGAAAATACCCTCTCCATTTGCTCCCTGCCCAACATGTAAAGTTTTCACCCGTCAGACATTACTTCGATTCCTGCTGTCCACATACAAATGTGTAATGCATCCTATTAATAATTTAGGGCATATTAACAGAAATAATTTTTTTAAAAAAAGAGCAACTGAAATAAAAAACTGAAAATGAGCTACACAATTTCTGCCCAGTGTTTAAAAGAAACTTACATAATTCTATCACAGAAGTGGGAGCTCTGCTGGCATAGTGCCTAAGGCACTTGACTGCTAATCAGAAGGCTGGCCGTTCAAACCCACCAGCCACTCCTTAGAAGGAAGGTTGGGCAATCTACTTCCATAGTGATACTGCCACGGAAACCTAAGGAGGGGTCACTATGAGTCGGGTCCAACTCAATGACACATAACAACAACAACAACAATCACAGAAGCAAACTTTAGTCACTCTAAGTGAAAGTAGCTTCTTTGTTTTTATTTCTTTGTTTGAAAATATGCACTTCTATTAAGGAGGTGCTGACATTATATTGATAGTGCCTTCTGATAAAAAAAAATCATTTTCATATATGCCATGACTTAAGCTTAATTGAAGGAGCTCTGGTGGTACAGTGCCTAAAGCACTTGACTACTAACCAGAAGGTTAGTGGTTCAAACCCACCTGCCACTCTGCAGAAGGAAGATGGGGCAATCTACTTCCACAAAGATTTACTGCCTCAGAAACCCAATGGGGGTCACTATGAGTTAGAATCAACTTTATGGTGGTGGGTTTTGGTAAACTTAACTGTTGTATAATTGGAAGCATTTTTAAGCCCTTAGATATGGTAGCATTATAGGATTTGGATTCTTAAGTCCTATTGTAGAACTGATAGATATTCAAATGTACAGTTATGACATAGATACAGCATCAGGTTTTCAAATATTAACATTATAAATGGTTAGTGACATCAGTCAAATTGAAATATGAAGTGGCATATTTGAAAATAGAAAATTTCCTTATGAGCAAAAGTGAGTGGTTCCCACTGGAGTGCTCTGGACTCCTGCATGGCTCGTGAAGACACACACTGAAGCATAATTCTTAGAATGGATGTGCAGGTCACAAGCCATTGTAGACAACTATAACAAATCAATAAAAGAAACTCATGTAGGCTCCCAAAGGTCTTGGCAACTTGAAAAACACATGCTTGATGATGGAGTCCAGCATCAGGAGCTGGAATATCAGTCTTTGGGTCACATGTCTTGAGCAATGTCTTGTGATACTTGTGAAACTGTATTGGAGGATCTTACTTAACAATGAA
Organism: Orycteropus afer afer; assembly: GCF_000298275.1. NCBI lineage: Eukaryota > Metazoa > Chordata > Mammalia > Tubulidentata > Orycteropodidae > Orycteropus > Orycteropus afer. Next base: position 88,246 of record NW_006922608.1, read on the forward strand.
CTGAAAAATGTTTAATAAATCATGTGCCCTATGCTGTCCCAAGTCAAGAAAAAACAGTGAGATAAGTTAACAAATTTTTGAGTGTAAAATATTTTGCTCTTTCCGACTACTAGGAATTCAAGTCTTTTTTTTTTTTTTTTTAACTATTTCTATTGGTTGTGAAAGTAATCATTTGTGACACCCAATTCTTCTTCAGGTAAATTTAGTGAAAAAAACTAAAAGAACGATAATTTCAGAATCAGGACTGTGGAATGTGTGGGTGGTGGTAGACACTACTGCTGTGCTTTAAATATCTCTACTTGTCCACCTTTCAGACATATTGTGTGGCCTGGCCACCCTGTGGTTGGGTAGGGCCATGGGATCACATTTGACCAAGAGGCATGTATCTTCTAAGTTAAGCATCTCATTGTAGACATGGGACATCAAGACTCCCTCTCCTCTGGCCTGGTGAAGGGCAGAGTTCAAAATGACAGCCTCTGTGCTGCTCTGGGTTTCTGACCTAAAATCCACATGAACCTGAATGATGAAGAAACATTCCTGGTTTAAATTCACTATGATTTGGGGCTTTGCTTAATTTTTAATGTTTATTTATTTATTTTAACTTTAAATTGTTTTTCCTTTCAATAATTCATACACATTTTGATTCAGGTCATTGATTGCAATCCCCACCATGTATCACCACTTTTCCCACTTCCTCTTGTGTTTACCATTTCCATTCATCCTTCTACCAGGGATACTTCCTGCCTTCTAAGCTTTATCTCTGGGAAAATGTTGCTCTTTTGACCTTGCATGGTTCACTTCCCTAAGGACTGTGTATCTCTCTAGTGTTATTGTTCACTCTGTAGGCCTGTCTATTGTTTGGCTAAAAGTCGAGCCACAAGGGTGAGTTCATTTCCAGGCTTGAAAGGTGACTAACAGGCATAAGTCTCAGCAGTTCCACCAGCCTCAATCAAACCATTAAGCCTGGTCATTTTTAAGATTTTGAGTTTTGCTCCACATTTCTCTCACACTCTATCTAGGACCTCCTATTGTGATCCTTTTCAGAGCAGTCAGTCAGCAGTGGTAGCCTGCTCAACCTAGTGTGGTCAGAGGGTCATGGCCACGGCGGGTGAGGTTCACATGGTCCATTAGCCCTTCAGATTAATTGTTTCCATATGTATCTCAGTTTCTTCATTCTTCCTTGCTCCAGAAAAATTGTTCTCTAGACCAAAGAAAGGGAAGACCTTCAATGAAATGGATTGACACAATGTCTGCAATGATGGGCTGAAGTGTGGCAAAAATTGTGAGGATGGTGCAAGACTGGGGAGTGTTTTGTTCTGTTGAACATAGGGTCACTATGAAGTGAAACTGTCTTAACAGCACCTAACAGACATGAGATGCTGCCCTAAACCATGTGGCATTAGTTTCGGGGCAGGGAGTATCAGTGAGGACATTGTTGTTGGAGACTAGAAGGATGGCAACCATGGTACATGGTGGGGAGATGTGGTAATCCTCTCACCTGTGATACAATGAAAGGAAGATGATATGCCTGGTAAAATGTAGTTTTGGGGTAAGAGGGTGATGTTGGTATCATGTATTATCTATAGCCAATATAGCTACTTAGAAGCAAGGATGTCGAGACTTCATCTTGCTTACTTTGGGTACATCCTCAGAAGGGACCAACCACTAGAAAAGACATCATGTTTAGTGAATGAGAGCGTCAGCAAAAATGAGGGAAATTCTCAGTGAGTTAGATTGACACAGTGGCTGAAAAAATGATCTTAAACATAGCAACAATTATGAAAAGGGTGCAGGACCATGCAGCATTTTGTTCTATTTGGCAGGGTGTCAACTGAATGACACCTAACAACAACAACAACATGGAATATTATTGAATTCATTTGGGAATTTAAAAATTCAATTTCAAAAATATATTCATACACACAGACACACACACACAACTAATTTCAGATTTATAGAATTGAACTTACAGAAGAATGTCTATATATTTTTAACCCAGCTTCTCTTAATGCTGGGAGCTCTAGTAGCATAGTGCCTAAGGCATTTGACTGCTAACTAGAAGGCTGGTGGTTCAAACCTACCAGCCACTCCTCGGAAGGAAGATTGGGCAATCTACTTCCATAGAGATACTGCCTTGGAAACCAAGAAGGGGTTGCTATGACTCGAATTGACTCGATGGCTGTGAGTTTGGTTCTTTTGGTTCCTTTAATGCTAAAATCTGGATTAGTGTGGTAGAACTAAGAAAGTAGCATTGGTACAACACAGTTAACTAAACTACAAACCTTATTTTTGTTTCCTTGGTTTTCCACAACAGTCCCCTTTCTGCTCCAGGATCCAGGACAGGACTCACACTGCATATTGTTGTGTGTCTTAGTCTTGTCCTTTCTGTGATCCTCCTCAGATGTAAGTGACTTTAATGACCCTGGCACTTTGAGCAGTCTTAGCCAGTTTTGATAAATGTCAATTAGGTCAGATTAATCAATAGTATTTAGATCATCAGCATCCATATGTTTATGTTTTTTGAACAACATAAGCAGTGGCTATACATGTGGAATACACAAGGATCAGATCAACTACATCTGCGGAAAGAGGCAATGGAGAAGCTCAATGTTTTCAGCCAAAACAAGGCCAGGTACTGACTGTGGAACAAACGATCAATTACTCATATGCAAGTTCAAATTGAAGTTGCAGAAAGTGAAAAGAAGTCCACAAGAACAAAAATGTGGCCTTGATTATATCCCACCTGAATTTAGAGACCATCAGAAGAATAGATTTGATGCACCAATGACCAAAAACCTGATGAGTTGTGGGATGACATCAGGAACATCACACATGAAGAAAGTGAAAGGTCATTAAAAAGACAGGAAAAGAAGAAAAGACCAAAATGGATGTCAGAAGAGACTATGAAACTTGCTCTTGAACAGATAATAGCTAAATAGAAAAAATGACAAAATAAAATAGCTGAACAGAAAATTCCTAAAGGCCAGTCCAGAAGGCAAAGTAAATTATTATAAGGAAATGTTGAAAGACCTGGATTCAGAAAATCAAAAGGGAAAAACATACTTTATATGTCTCAAACTGAAAGAACTGAAGGAAAAATTCAAGCCTCAAGTGTCAATATTAAAGGATTCTATGGGCAAAATAAGGAGCTCTGATGGAGTAGTGGATAAGGCACTTGATTGCTAGAAGGTCAGCTGTTCAAACCCACCAGCTGCTCCATGGAAGAAAGATGCAGTGATCTACTTCCATAAAGATTTACAGCCTCAGAACTCCAATGGGGGTCACTATGAGTCAGAAACAACTTGATGGCAGTGAGTTTCGTTTTGGTTTTATGGGCAAAATACTGAGTGATGCAGGAAGCATCAAAAGAAGATGAAAAGTATACACAGAGTCACTGTACAGAAAAAGAATTGGTCAATGTTCAACTCTTTCAGGAGGTGCCCTATGATCAACAACCAATGGTATTGGTTCTGGTAAGATGGCAGGATAAGCAGACAAACTACACAGACCATCCTCAATAACAAAAAAAGGGAACTAATTAACACAAACACAGAAGATAATCCTGGAGCCCTGAGCTTTGGAGGATACACAAGTGGACTAAACTCCAACTAGTAGAAGAACCTGCATGAAAACACCATAAAAGGAGACATATAGAGCTGTGGTCTGTCAGCAATCCTGATGGTATGGGCAGCTTGGATATTGCTGAGTGGTGTTAGGACCTAAGAATTAACCTAAAAATTGGCCCTGCTAGCCAGGGGCTGCACAGAAGACTGAACTGGTGCTGGTGAATAAAAGAGGAAGCAGCAAAAAGGGAGACGGGCTGAGCCATCGACTTTTGGCTGTCCGGAGGGCATAGCCATTTTGAATGTTTACAAGCGGTTCCACCATTTGGGATATTTAAAGCCACAGCATTCTTTCAGATTCCAGCAACCTAAGAATAGGCTTCACTTGCCAGGAACTGCAAGGATATCGCAGATACAAACGGTTGGGAAGATGCAATATTCCTCTTGTTACTCTTAGAACCCACACTCTCTTGGTGAATGGAGGTGTGAACAGTCCATTCTATCTTGGATCTATCTTCCATCCCTCACTGCTACCCATCTTCTGGGCTGGCAGGAATACCATCCCAGTCTGTGTGCTCTGATGGAGTCTGGGTGCTCTGGCCCACCCTGCCCAGATTTTTTTTTTTTCCAGTTTGTTTTTGTCTGTTTTTAAATTATTGCAATTATTTCTTTGTTTGTTCATCCCTTTTATTATTTTTATTTATTCTTCTCTTCCCAGGTTCTAGTTTTCAGCTTTTTCTCTTTTCCCTGTTCCTGGTTCCTATTTTCTTCTTTATCATGCTTAACCCCATTCCTTGTTTTTCTTGCATTTTTCCCATTTTTTTCCTCATTATTCTTCTAGTGTATCTCATTTCTCTTATTGCCCCCTCACCAGATATTGTGGATTTTTCTTTTTCTTCTTTTCCTTTTTTAGGTGATTGTTCCTGTGTGTTCATGTGGTGTGTTTTTTGTCCACTTGCTTTTACTTTTTTGATGGTTTTTCAATCTGAGTGGGAGACAGCAGCTGTGCCAATATGATGCAACCACACCAGCACCTCCTACAGCTCCACTTACTGAGTTAGAGCCACCAATTCCTTCTCCACCAAGTGGCCAATGATAAACAACCACCAAGTACAGCATGACTCACTCTTAACTGCTCTTCACAAACAGTTAGCAGAGATCTAAATACAACAACATAACAATGTCTTGGATAAAACAGACCATCACTGTCCACACAAAGAAGCAAGATAAAATGGCAGAAACAAGGGAGCAGGATACAGACCCAAAACACATCTCTGAAGAAGAAGCAGCATTGGAACTCCCTGATAAGGAATTAAAAAAATATATATTATACTGAAGTATCTTAAAAGGATTGAGAGACAGATCAAGGAAAACATTGACAAAATTAAGGATACCACAGACAAAACCCTAGAA
>NW_006922608.1:94606-117915 GCF_000298275.1 Orycteropus afer afer
GATTCTTACAAAGGGCCAAAATTCACTAAATAGGGAAAAGATTGTCTGTTTAACAAATGGTGCTGGCAAAACTGGATATCCATTTGCAGAAAAATGAAACAAGAGCTGTAACTCACACCATACACAAAAACTAACTCCAGATGGTTCAAAGACTTAAATGTGAAACCTAAAACTATGAAGTTCCTCAAGGAAAAACTAGGGACAAATTTAGGGGCCCTGATATGTGGCATAAAGAGACTATCAAGCATAACCCAAAATGCACAAACAGCAAAAGAGAAACTAGATGAATGAGACCTTCTAAAAATTAATTTTTTATGTGCTTCCAAAGACTTCTTCAAAAGAGAACCTATAGATTGGGAAAAAGTATTTGATAGTGGCATATCTGACAAGGAACTTTTCTCTAGAATTTATAGAAAACTGTAACACCTCAACAACAAAAAGACAAATAATCCAATTAAAAAACGGGCAGAAGATATGAAAAGACACTTCGCCAAAGAAGATATTCAGGAGGCCAACAAACGCATGAAGTATTGCTCATATTCATTAGCCATTAGAAGAATGTAAATCAAAACAACAATGTGATATCATCTTGTCCCAGCACTAGGAGCAAAGTTCAAGATAGAAAATAACAAATACTGGTGAGCATGTGGAGAGATTGGGTCTCTCATGCACTGTTGGTGAGCCTGTCAAATGATACAACCACTGTGGAAAGCAATATGGAGATTCCTTCAAAAGTTGGAATTAGAAATACAATTTCACCCAGAAATTCCATTACTAGGTATATACCCTAAAGAAGTGAGAGCCAGGACAAGAACAGATGTATACACACCCATGTTCATTGCAACACTATTTATAAGAACCAAAAGATGGAAATAACCTAGGTTCCCCTTCAACAGAAGAATGGATAACCAAACTATGGTACATACACACAATGGGATACTATGCAACCCTAAAGAATAATGTGGAATCAACAAAACACCACATAATATGGATTAACTTGGAGGACATTATTCTGAATGAAATAAGGCAATCACAGAAGGACAAATACTGTATTAGTCCCTTATTGTAAAAAGTCAAGGAAAGGTTTATATATGGAAGGAAATTTTCTTTGTTGGTTACCAGGGGTGGCAGGGGAGTGGAGGTGAGGTAACACTGTTAGATAAGTAGAGATAAGTATTGATATTGGTTAAGGAAAGAACAATATACCAAATTTGAGTAATCAACATGGTGGCACTGAGGAAAAGGAAGACAGAGAGAGGTGCATGGGAGGTACAGAGAACAAACATGAATGCTTTTGCACATACAGTACTGCATTGCCAGTGAAGGCAAACATGGCTATATGGGTGAATAGATGGGTGGATAGGCTGAACGATTAAGTATGTCTATGCAGGGAGAAGAGTGCCCAAGACCATGTATAGGGTTGGCAGACAATGCTTCTACAAGTGTATTTATATGTTCTGTAAGAACTTCCAGGTATGTAGTAGAGCTGACAAGGGACAAGGTTGTAGTCACTTCTTGGTCACAGCCAGCTACCCAGAGGGAGCGAGTTGTTGGACCTATGAGCTCATGACCATAGTTGCAGGGGACCTCAGGCTCAATTGGCATAACATACTACACAAAACATTGTTCCACATCCTACTTTGGCGAGTAGCACCTGGGATCTTAAAAGCTTGCAAGTGGCCATCTAGATGCAAATATGGGTCTCTCCTCATCCAGAGCAAAGAAGAGTGAAGAAAACCAAAGTCACACGGAAACAATTAGTCCAAACTACTGGTACACCATCCTCAGCCTATACGACTATGAGACCAGAAGAACTAGATAGTGTCTGGCTACCACTGTCAACCACTCAGGGGGGATCTCTGTGGGAGATCCTGGATAAAGTGGGAGAACAACGTGGAACAAAACTCAAAATAATTAAAAAAAGAGAAAAGGACCATGTTTGTTGGTCTGATAGAACCTGATGGAACCACTGACACTATGTTCCTTAGCTGCCCTTCAGATCTGGAATTGAAGCCACTCCTGTGGCTTCCAGCCAAACAAAAAATAGGCATAGGAGCTGAAAATTTACACTAGGTAGATATACTCTTTGGAGAGATCAATCATGGGAGAATAGAAGGTCTGTGTATACACGGGGAGATAGCTTAGGGGGCAGGAGTGCATGGGAGGGAAGGACACAGGGAAGGTAACTATAGGGAGGAAGTGGGAGGGGAGCTGTTGCATTGTGGTAAATTGTAGTCAATGTCTTGAGACAATGTGTATGTGAACTGCTGTATGGAAAGTGAATTTGCTCTGTAAACTTTCACCGAAATCACAATAATTTTTTTTTTTTTTTACTAAAAGAACCAATGGTATTGAAGGAAGAAGTTGAAGCTGCACTGAAGGAATTGGTGCAAAACAAGGCTCCAGGAATTGATGGAATAGCATTGAGATGTTTCAACACATGGAGGCAGCGTTGAAGGCACTTACTCAACTTAAGCTCAAGCTCAAGCTCAAGCTCAAGCTCACTGTTGAGTCAGATTCAACTCATAGCAATCCCTCCTTGGGTTTCTGAGGTGGTATCACTACAGAAGTAGATTGCCCAGTCTTCCTTCTGAAGAGTGGCTGGTGGGTTTGAACCACCGCCCTTCTGGTTAGCAGTCTCATGCCTTAGGCACTCTCAGAGCTCCTCTTACTCCACTATGCCAAATGATTTGGAAGATAGTTACCTGGCCAGCTGACTCAAAGAGATTGCTATTTGTGCCCATTCCAAAGAAACGTGATCCAACAGAGTGTGAAATTATTGAACAATATTTTTACTATCACACACAAGTAGAATTTTTCTGAAAGTAATTAATAAATGTTTGTAATAATATATTGACAGGGAACTGCCAGAAATATAACCTGGATTCAGAAGAGTACATGGAATGAAGGATATCACTGCTGATGTCAGATGGATCTTGGCAGAAATCAAATAATGCCAGAAAGATGTTTACTTGTGTTTTATTGACTATGTGAAAGCATTCAACTGTGTAGATCATAAAAAATTATGGATAACATTGAGAAGAATGGGAATTCCAGAACATTTAGTTGTGCTCATGAGGAACTTGTACATAGACTAGATGGGTATTGTTCAAACAGAACAAGGGGATAGTGCATAGTTTAAAATCAGGAAGGGTGTGCATCAGGGTTGTATCCTTTCACTATACTTATTCAATCTGTATGCTGAGCAAATAATCTGAGAAGCTGGATTATATGAAGAATAACATGATATCAGGATTGGAGGAAGACTCATCAACAACTTGTGAAATGCAGATGACACGATCTTGCTTGCTGAAAGTGAAGAGAACTTGAAGCACTTACTTATGAAAATTAAAGACTATAGTCTGAAATATGGATGGGTTACACCTCAATATAAAGAAAACAAAAATCCTCACAACTGCACCAATAAGCAACATCACAATACGTGGAGAAAAGTTTGAAGTTGTCAAATATTTCATTTTACGTGGATCCACAATCAACACCCATGGAAGCAGCAGTCAAGAAACCAGATGTCATATTGCACTGGGCAAATCCACTGAAAAAGACCTCTCTAAAGTGCGAGAACAGAGCTGCCACTTTGAAGATTAAGGTGCGCCTAACCCAAGCCATGGTATTTTCAGTCACCTCATAGGCATGTGAAAGCTAGACAGTGAATAAGGAAGACCAAAGAAGAGTTGATGCTTTTGAGTTGTGGTGCTCGCAAAGAAAACTAAAATACCACGAACTGCTAAAATGAACAAACCTGCTCTGGAAGAAATGCAGCCGGAAGGTTCCTTAGAAGTGAGAATGGCCAGACTTCATCTCATCTACTTTGATCATGTTGTCAGAAGTGACCATTCCCTGGAGAAGCATATCAGGCTTGATAAAGTGGAGAGTTGGTGAAAAAGGGGACAGTGGCTGGAATGATAGACTCAAGTATAGCAAGGCTTGTTAGGGTGGCGCAGGACTGTGCAGTGTTTCATCCTGTTGAACATAGATTCACTATGAGTTGGAGCAGACTGGACAGCACCTAACAACAACATCCATACCGATTTTTTGCCTAACTATAACAACAACAATAGATACACAGGCATTCCAAAAGTCTCTATATAGATATTTAACCCATAGCACAGAGAGGGGTGTTCAAGTCGGCCACTACACTTGCAAGTTTATCCATTTCTCTTTAGGTTCTATTATTTTTTCTCCCATGTGTTTTGAAGCTTTTTCTTTGGATGCATACACATTTCTCATGGCTGTGTCTTCTGGGAAAATCAATATCTTTATCTTTATGCAATGTCCCTCATTGTCTCTGACACATTCCTTGATCTAAAGCTTACTTCATCTGATATTAATATAGAGACTCCAACTCTTTCTTAGTTAGTGTTGGCATTGTCTGTCTTCCTCCAGCCTGTCATTTTTACCCTATCTATGTGTCTATACTCAAAGCGAGTTTCTTAGAGAAAGCCTACATTCATTGCCATTGAGTGTATTCCAACTCTAAATGACCACATAGGACAGTGTAGAACTACCCCATGGAGTTTCCAAGACTGTAATCTTCACAGAAGCAGATTCCTTCATCTTTCTCCCGTGGAGCAGTTGGTGGGTTTGAACCACTGTTCTTTCAGTTAGCAGCCAAGCGCTTAACCACTGCTCCAGCAGGACTTCTTAGAGAGGCTGTGGGGCCTTTTCCTATTTTATCCAACCTGGCAATATTTGTCTTCTAATTGATGTTTAGACCATTCACAGTTAATTTTATGATCGATGTGACTGAGTTAAAATCTATCATGTTTGTAGCTGTTTTCTATGCTCTGTGTTTTGTTTCCTGTTTTTCCTTGCCTTTTCTGCCTTCCATTTGGGTAAAGTGAGCATTTCCAAATGCTTTTGTTTTACCTTCTTTATTGACTTACTGTGTATGCATTTTTTTCCTAAATGTTAGTGATTGCCCAAGCGTTTACAATATGGATTTGAATTAGCCTGACTCCTCTTTGCCGCACATCATTGTCCCTCTGCACCATCCTGAGAGTCACAGTGCTTTCCCACCCTGTCAATACTGATGCCCTGAGCACATGCAGGATTCACCTTCTTACCTGGCCAGAGGCAGAAATTTGAGAGACAAGCCCTCCTTTCTCTCTCCCTGGTAGTGTCGTCTGTTATGCTCTGTCCCCTTCCCTGCTGGAGGTGCATACTGGTGTCGTGCCTAAGGCACTTGACTGCTAATCAGAAGGCTGGTGGTTCAAAGCCACCAGCCACTTCTCAGAAGAAAGGTTGGCAATCTACTTCCATAGTGATACTGCCTCAGAAACCCAAGGAGGGGTCGCTATGAGTCGCATCCGACTCCACGACAGTGTGTTTGGTTTGGTTTGGTTTGACTAAGTGAATATCCAACTAGAAATAAATAAGACTTCAGTCTTTACCTATGCAGGACTAGCCATTCTGTAGCACTCTCCACGCATGCACACACACATGCTAGACCACTTCCCCCTGCTTCTGGATAAAGGAGAGATGCAGGGGAAAGGAAGTGTGTGTGTGTGTGTGCGCGTGTGTGCACATGCATGTGCGCACACGTGTTGTGGGGTGATGAGAGGGACAAAATGAGTGCCAGGTGGCAGAAGAGAAGGTAGCCTGCTCTCCAAAATCAACTTCTGTCTACCTTCCAGTTCTGGTCTTAGGTTGTGCCAGGGTGCATGCTAGCCTGCTTGAGTGTACATGGTGGTGGGTGTAGGGTGGTAGGTGATTAGTACTCTAAAGACAGCTGCATAAAAATGGCCTGAAGGATGGTGGCAGGCACCAAAAACTGAGGTCTGTTGACCTTGCAAAGTAGCATACCACTTTTTCTATCTGAGCGCTGCTCCAGCTGCTGCACATTCACTCTGAGCTCCAGGACCCTGTTAAGCTAGCAGTGCTGTCACCTCCCACAGCGACCATCATGATCACCTACTGGGCCCTCATCAGCCATCATGAGATGTTCCCTAACATTTACGAGAGCTGGAGATTGCAGATCGGCTGTGCCTAGAGGAGGGTAACTCTGACGACTCACTCCTTGGTGGAAATGCCTGAGCTGAAGGACCCAGAGATGAAGCAACAGAAAGCACAGTAGTCATCGGGGTTGATATTGTCACGAACCATCACTTACAGGGAACCAGCTTCACAAAGAAGCCTACAAGTACGGAAAAGATGACATGAAACTAATCAAAGGCAAACTTGAAGAACAGAGACCAGAAAGAGTAATACGTTTTATGACAGGGGCTACAGAACAAATTAAGCACATCCTTGCTAATTTCAAAAACTGCCAGTTCTTTATTGGCAAAAACATGAATCCAGATGGTATGGTTGCTCTACTGGACTACTGAGAGGCTGGTGTGACCCCCACATACACTTTCCCTTAAGGACAGTTTAGAAGTGGAGGAATGCTAACAAGTTGGCAGTTATTTGGATCTATCACCTGTCATCACAATGTTGTTGTTGTTGTTATTCGCCATCGAGTCGGCCCCGACTCATAGCGACCCCTCCTTGGGGTTCCGAGGCATTATCACTACGGAAGTAGGAATGCCCAACCTTCCTTCCGAGGAGTGGCTGGTGGGTTTGAACCGCCAGCCTTCTGGTTAGCAGTCAAGTGTCTTAGGCACTATGCTACCAGAGCTCCTGTCATCACAATGGACTGCTGCTTTTCATCCGTGTAACACCAGGACTGAGACAAATGGACGGATGTCATCTTGAACTCTCCATTTATCTTGATCTTGATTTTATTATTTATTTTTTTTTAGCAGAGGCATTGTTTTTAAGAGGGGAAGAGGGAAAAAAAAAGTCATGTAGGTTGTCTACAAACAAAATGCATTTGAACTAAAAATGTAGCTTACCAACCACTTGGGAGTTGTCTGCAACAAGCCATAGTCTTCCCCAACTTCGAGTGTGCAGGAAGATCCCACTACGTCCTCCAGCTGAGGACACGATCACTGGTCCGTTTGCGTTCATGGAGTGGTTGTTGTGTCGGTCTGTCTCATGGAAGGTTTCCCTCGTTTTCACCGACCTCCCACTTGTATTTCTTATAAGATCGATCTGTCTGTTCTTCTGGCAGTACATGGTGTAACCAGTATTCTTTGTGGACACCACAGCTCAAATACAGCAATTATTCCTTCATCCTCTTTCATCCTCCAACTTCTGCATGCATGTGAGGTAATTGGAAAGATCCTGGTTTGGGTCAGGAGGACCTTAGTCATCAAAGTAATATCTTTACTTTTTAATCTTTTAAAGAGGAGTTTTGAAGCAGATTTGCCAAATGCATTTTCTTGTCTGCTGCTTCCTTGGGCATTGATTATTGGTCCAAGTAGAATAAAATCATCAACAACTCCAATTTCTTTTTTCTTTATCATAACATGTTTTATTGGTCCAATAATAAGGAATTTTGTTCTTTGTATGCAGATGTACTCTGTTCTAAAGGCTGTAGACTTTGACCTTTATCAGTAAGTTATTCAAGTCTCCATTTTCAGCTAGCAAGGTTGTGTCATCCACATACATGTAACTTTTTCCCAAGCTAGTGTTACAGTGTGATGGAGTGCTCTTCTAGGAGGTGGCCAGTATAATGTAACCAGATTGGAAGCTGGAGAAAGGAACTTGACAATTCTTATTTGAATTAATTGCTTCAGGGGTTCTCTTCAGTGCTGTGACTCTACAATTAATTGTTCAGAGATGGAAGAGACTTCAGTGTGTGTATTTTTTTTAATAAAATTTAATTCAATGCAATTCTGTCTTTTTTAAAATGAAAAATAAACATAACTGAATCGCTCTTTGTTTTAGAAAGCATAAACCACTGCCATCAAGTTGATTCCAACCCCCATTGAGTTTTCAAGGCTATAAATCTTTACAGATGTAAATTGCCTCATCTTCCTCCCTCAGAGCAGCTGATGGGTTTGAACCACCTACCTTCTGCTTAGCAACCAAATGCCTTACCAATATACCACCAGAGTTGTAGGAGGCATATAGCTACTAAAATCCTCAGCATTAGAGATAACAAGTTAATAATTAATATACTCTAGGAATGAAGCATGCACCAGTGGGCCACAGGTAAGAGAGACGACATAAGAAAATTTTCCCTAGTTTTGATGTCTGTTTCTCTTTGTTTATATATCCAAAATCCTCTTTCAGTTGGGTAACAAGAAAAATATGCACAGTTGTCCAAATTACTTTTCTGTAATAGCTTTTAGAAAACATTAAAAATGATATGCTTTTTTTTTTTTTTTAAATTGTATGAATTCCAAGCACATCAAGTGACTTAATGGGTTTTATATGTTAAATCACAGACAAAGATTATATATATATATATATATATATATATATATATTTATTTATTTATATATATATATTTAAACAATCTGTAAAGTATTTGTACATGTCCAAAGTTATGGTGCACTCACACATAAATTATAGGAGCATAAATGATATCTAGTTTTCCAAATATTGTTTTGTTAAATACAATTCTAATGAAACACAAGATCTCCAAATATTAATTTTTTTTTTTACTGTAGTCTGATCTTGCATAACACAAACCTACACTGGTTTCAAAAATATACTTAATATGTATTTCCACATCAAAATATTCAAGCTTACCTATAGATTTTTTTTCTGTGGGGAGAGAGAGAGAGGAGAAAAGAGAGGTGGAAAAATTTTTCCATAAAAATTAGCTTTAAATATGGCTAAAGTTTTAGTTCTAATAATTTGTAAAACAACACATTCAACATGTTGATCCTTTTAAATTAAAATAAAAATATAGCTGAAGGTGGTATTTTCAAGTTAACTTTAAAATTCATTATAGTAATAATTACAAAAGCCATTTTCTTCTTTGAATGACTTTGTGAAGCAGATGTGGTATAGGCGGCAATCTATTCTGTAAAACTCCATTGCTAATACGTACATGAGGAGCTCTGGTGGTGTAGTGGTTGAGGCATTTGGCTGCTAATCAAAAGATTGCTGGGTCAAACCCACCAGCTACTCTGTGGGAGAAAGATGAGGCAGTCTGCTTCCGTAAAGATTTATAGCCTTAGAAATCCTATGGGGGTCACTATGAGTTGGAATCAACTCAATAGTAGTGAGTTTTTGGAATATGTGTGTTATATGGGGGACGTTGGCTGAGTGATGCAAACTGGCCCATTGTCCTTCCCCTCCACAGTGTTGATTTTCTAATATGTAACTCAGCTCCTCTCTTCTTTCCCCTCCTTCCACTGATATTATGAGGTGCCTTGAGTTAGTTCTGACTCATTATAATCCTTTGCACAACATAATAAGTCACTTCCCAGTACTACACCATCCTCACATTTATTGCTATACTTGACCTTATTGTTGCAGCCAGTGTGTCAATCCATCTCCTTCCATGTTGTTGTTAGGTGCCATCAAGTGGGTTCCAACTCATAGTGACCCTATGCACAACAGAATGAAACACTGTCCAGTCCTGCGCCAGCCTCACAATCCTTGCTATACCTGAGCCCATCATTGCAGCCATGATGGAAATCCATCTCATTGAGGGTCTTTCCTTTCTCTGACTCTCCACTTTACCAAGCATAATATCCTTCTCCAGGGAATGATCCCTTCTGACAACATGACCAAAATAGGTGAGACAAAGTCTGGCCATTTTTGCCAACGAGCATTCCAACTGCATTTCTTCCAGGACAGATTTGTTAGTTCTTCTGGCAATCCATGGTACTTTTAATATTCTTCACCAACACCACAACTCAAAAGCATCAACTCTTCTTCAGTCTTCCTTATTCATCATCCAGCTTTTGCATGACTGTGAGGTGCTTGAAAATACCATGGCTTGTATATCTTAGTCTTCAAAGAGATATCTTTGTTCCTCGGCACTTCAAGGAGGTCTTTTGTAACACATTTGCCCAGTGCAATACATCATCTGATTTCTTGACTGCTGCTTCCATTGGTGTTGATTGTGGAAACAAGTAATATGAAATATTTGACAACTTAATCTTTTCTCTATTTATCATGATGCTGTTTATCAGTCCAGTTGTGAGGATTTTCATTTTCTTTATGTTGAGATTGCAGACTAAGTCTGTAGACTGCAGACTGTACTCTCTAATCTTCATCAGCAAGTACAAGTCATTTTCACTTTCAGCAAGCAGGGTTGTGTTGTCTGTATATCGCAAGGTATTAATGATTCTTCTTTCAATCCTGATACTGCATTCTTCTTCTTACAACCCAGCTTCTCAGATTATTTGCTTAGTATACATATTGAATAAGTATGGTAAAAGAATGCAATCCTGACATACCCCATTCCTGATTTCAAACCACTCAGAACCTTGTTCTGTTTGAATGACAGCCTCCTGGTATAGACCAGAGATTCTCATGAGAACAATTAAGTGTCCTGGAATTCTCATTCTTCTCAATGTTATCCATAATGTGTTATGATCCACACAGTCAAATGCCTTTGCACAGCCAATAAAACACATGTAAACATCTTTTTGTTATTCTCTGCTTTCAGCCAAGATCCATCTGATATCAGCAATGATATCCCTCATTCCACATCCTCTTCCATATCCCACTTGCATTCTGGAAGTTCCCTGTCAATATACTGCTGCATCCATTTTTTGAATTTTCTTCAGCAAGATTTTACTTGTGTATGATATTAATGATATTGTTCGATAATTTCCACTTTTTTTTTTTTGGATTACCTTTCCTTGGAATGGGGACAGATATAGATCTTTTCCATTTGGCTGGCCAGGGAGCTGTCTTCCAAATCACTTTTATTATTACATGTGTGTTTATTTCTACACATCCCATTATGGTGCACTGCTGGGGAGATGTTCTCTATGTCTTGAGGAAGGAACATGGCTATTATCATTGTCAAGTAGATTCTGACTTATAGTGACCATGTGTGCATAGAAATGTGCTCTTTGTAGTTTTCTTGGGTCTCATCTTATGGAAGCAGATCACCAGGCTTTTCTTCAGTGATGTCATGGTGGATTTGAGCTACCAGCCTTTTGGTTAATAGCTGAGGACAAACCATTTGTGCTACCCAAGGAGGTTCAGGAAGGAGTATAATCACCATAAGTGGAGAATTCATTTTTAGCTCTATTCCAAGGTAGAGAAAATTCTGTGTACAAAAGTGTGTTAAAATTCACTGTTCCTGACTTCTTAGTACAAGGTACTCAGGTTTCCTCAAAAAGTTGTAGACCCAATGTGCACAGACAGCAGACACAGTGGCTATGCCTTACCACAGCCAACAATTACCCGGGCCTCAATTACCAGAGCAATCAGTGGGCTACAGAACACATGCAGAGAAAGTGGCTAAAAAGACTACGGTCAAAATGACCAGGGAAACTGAGTATATACATCTCCAAAGAGACCGGAACATAGGGGACTGTAAGCATGACTTACTCCAGTGGGTCCAGGCAGGACCTTCACTGGGACTGGGTCCTGAACCCTGATGTTCACAATTTCCTCTTTGTTGTGCTTGTTCAGACATTGACCCACATCTCTGTTCTTCCCCCTTAGCCTTAAACATGTTTTAGTTCCAGCTCTGTCTCCTTCTTTTCAGAACCCAAGAACCACAGCCATCAAGCCAATTCCAACTCAAAAGGTATCAGTAATGATGGTTTTCAGCTTCACAGAAGCACATTTTCAGTGGTTTAACCAAGAAAGAGACTTTTGTTTTTTTTTTTCCTTTCAGGTATCAAGAAATCCATAAGTAAGCTGTTCAGGGCCCTTGCTCAAGGAATTCACCTCCAAACCCTTGCTCCTTCTAGCCCCTTGCTCTCTGTCTGCCATCAGTAACATCTTGCATTTATCCTTATAGATGCTTGCAGCTGCTGCACTCCCAAGCATTGCAATCCCATCCCAGGTGGGAGGCAGAGGGAAGAGCAAAGGGCCAAAAGCAAGTGTTAGTTGAAACATTCATCCCAGGAGAAAAGTGGCTTTCCCAAAACATCATGCCTGTACATGCAATTGGCCAAACTGGCCAAAATCATACCCTTCACTATAGAACAACCTAAGAAATTTAGCTTTTTGATTAATTTTAATTTTTTAAGCCTGGGCCTATTGCTGCCTGTAGGAAAAGGATTAGATTAGTGAGGAATAACAAAATATACTGCATAGCCACTAGCAGGCTTTGGAAATGTTTACTCCATATCCTCATCGCCTGTCTACCCCTCAGCTCTCACCACACTGGCTTCTCCTCATGACTCCACAAAAATATCTTTTGATGGGGTTTTTAAAAGGCCTCCAAGCTTATAAATTTTGGGCCATTTCAAGTCTCATCTTAACCAACCTCAGCAGCATTTGAGACTGTCATTATGCTCTCCTACTAAAAATACTCTCTCCCTTTGGCTTCTATCCCACATTTCCCTGGTTTCCTTGGCATTCTTTTGTTACTCATTTTCTCTTCCACTGAAGTCTTATCTTTCTTTTCTCAGCTGTATGCCTGTTTGTCTGCCTGCATTATATACACAGACAGGCTGGACTCAAATTTCCTGGAAGCCATTACACTGCTAGGAATGAGGCATGTACATCCACCAGCATCAACCATTCTGTGGGTGCTTTGTTCATCTCTGATCAACCTGGACACATGACATGCTTCACAGTGTTAGAAAAGTTAAACACATTATTGTTACTTATATAAAGCAAACTAAACAACAACAATAGGTTCTAAGAGAGGAAATGCTTTTCCTTCCCCCAGTTACTCATATCCATTCTCACGTCACTGGGCAGGTGCACCATGGTTCAGTTCAGATGCTGTGTTCATGTCACAGCTGCCTTCAAATATCTCTTTGTCCACCACTGTAGACCAAACTACTACAGCTCAGTCCCAAGCTCCTGCCCTAGCCTTGTACATCTGCTCTAGTCCCCTGCAAGAGCAAGAGGTCTCCTTTTAAACAAAAATCCAATAATGCTACACATCTTCCCTCCTCCATGGAGCTTCTCACTACTTTTTGAAATCTGACGAAGATCCTTTATATAGACCACAGGGCCATATGTGACAGAGTCCACACCCACCTCTCCAGCCACATTTTATATTGCTCTGCTCCTGACTTTCTGAAATACAATGACACCAGCATCCTACCTCTATTCTGGGTTTAATAGCATCTCCTAAAAGTTCACATCTGCATGGAACTTGGGAATGTGACCTTATTTGGAAATTAGCTCTTTACAAATTTAATCAAGTTCAGACAAAATCATGCTGAACTAGGGTGGGCCCCAGTCCAATAATTGGTGTTTTAACAAGAAGAGGGAAATCTGGGCACTCATACACACACAGGGAGAATACCATGACAACAGAAACAGAGATTAGAGTGATGTGTCTACAAGCCAAGGAATACTAAGGGTTGCCAGCAATCACCAGAAGCCAAGAGAGGCATAGAAATATCCTTCCATCAGAGCCTTTGGACAGACCATGGGCCTGCATACACTTAGACTTGGTAAGTGAACAAATTCTCATTGTTTGCCACCATGCAATTGCAGTACTTTCCTAGCAGCCTCAGGAGACTGGTGCATGGTCTATCCCAGGGACTCGGTCAGATCTGCTGCTTCTTGTTCAGGCCATTTTATGTGTCTGTGACTTTCTCTGCATTTCTAATCAGAAAGTAAAGCTGGAATGATGAGGGAGGATACCAAGAAGTGAACTTGGCAGATAACGCCGGTAAGTGGTAGAGTAGGATCCCTGGGTGCTGCAAACAATTAACGTGTTTGGTGGCTAACCAAAACTTGAAAGTTCAAGTCCATGCAGAGGCACCTTGGAAGGAAAGTCTGGTGATCTACTTCTAAAAATACAGCCACTGAAAACCCTGTGGAGCTGAATTATTCTCTGATACACCTGGGTCACTGTTTTGGTTCTCTAGTGCTGCTCTAACAGAAGATACCACAAATGGTGGATGACTTTAACAAACAAAGATTTATCCACTTACAGTCTTGGAGGCTAGAAGCTCCAAGCTCTAGGGGCTGGGTGAAGTCCCTTTGACCTTGGGCTTCAGCTCTGCCTCTTGCTCCCAGCCCACTGAAGCTGGAGGCGTCTCTTCACTCAAGCAGCTGCTGGATGCTGAGGCTGACAAACCCAAGGTCAACACAAAAATGACACAATCCCAAGATTACCAAATAACATGGCAAGCCACTAGTTCAAGATCAGAGACAGTCCCAAGATCAGTAGGAACATGGCAGGCTGCTGAATGAAAACTAGCCTACGTGAAGGGTTCAAGTGTGCCACAAAGCTGGAGAGAACTTTCTCAAAACTTCTCCTTATGCAGTGGAAGCAGACCCTAACTTTAAGGCAGCTACTCAGCTGCTCCAGTGGATCCCACCATGGAGTTGATTATCAGTCTCATGCTGGGGAATAACTACAGCCAGCTGCCCAGCCACTCACCCAGGCCCAGCCAAGCTGACATATAACCTTTACCAGAGTCGTCGTGAGTTGGAATCAAATCAATGACGTTTCTTTTTCTTTTTCTTTTCTTTTTTTTTTTTATTGTAGATGAAGGACATGCATTCCTAGAAATGAGAGGATGTTGCAAAGTAGGTAGCTCGCTGGGATGGAAGGGCACTGAAGAAGGCTGCTGGTGGGCCCCCTGTCTCCCTGAGCTGACCAAAGGCTTGTTACCTGTGTTCTTGCTCTTACAAATCTAGTCTTTACAACATTTTTGAAAAATGAAAGCTAGAGGCTGTCCCAAACATAAGTATGCTTGGTCAAATTATCTCTATCTTTTTTTCTCAGAAAACATGGATGATTATCGATTGCCTATAGAATCAAGTAGAAATTCTTGACATTCACATATTTTCCAAGGAATTTCCTATTTTCAACAACCTTCCTAGGTCTATTTTGTATAAAGCCCATTACATTGCATACAATCCAGCCTTCTTGACTTTATGCCACTCCTCAGATACTCCCCTTGCTTTCATATCCTGGTTCTATTCAGTGAAGACATAGCCATTCTGCTCATAGGGTGGGAGTCAAACTGCCTCATCAGAAAAAGCTTCATTTTCCTTCAGGCTTGTTTTCTATCCAATCTTCCTATTAAATTTGAAGAGCATGAGCAGTGTGGCCATATCATTCAGTTGCTGTGTAAATAATGCTTTCAGCATGAGGTTTATAAGATGTTTTTTGCACATAGATGATTTCTCAGGAAAAGGAGAGGCCAGGCATGATTTAGTGACCTAGCAAAAATTCCTCACATGTTAGCACGCCACAGCTGAAAAATGACACTGCAATTCGGCTTTCTTTTGCCTGAGATGTTTGTCACATGCTAAATACAAAACCAAAAGAAGTTTCCATAATGCCTCAGAACAGTGATCATTCGTGCTATTCAAAAGCCACTCTAGGCCTGAGTAGGACTGTGGGTTTTCTGATTTTCTCAGTGGATGGAGTTTGCATCCTAAATTGGAGCAGTTAAGTTTATTTCTTCATGTTGTCCTCATGTGCTTCGTACACACTAGCGATGTTCTATCGAATAATCTGTAAATCCCTTAGAAATCAGGTCTTCTTCACGGGAAGCACATGATAAACTTTTGCTGTTGTTAGATCGAGTTGGCTCTGACTCGGAGAGAACCGATGCACCACAGAGCAAAACACTGCTCAGTCCCACACCCACTTCTCAACGCTTGCTGTACCTGAGCTCATCGTTGGAGCCACTATGCCAATCCACCTCGCTGAGGGCCTTCCCTTTCCTCTGTGCTCTGCTTTACCGAGCATGAGACCCTTCTCCAGGAATGGTCCCTTGTGCCAACATGACCAAAGTAGGTGAGAAAAAGTCTGGCCATTTTTGCTTCCAAGGAACATTCTGGCTGCACTTTTTAAGAACAGATTGTTAGTTCTTCTGGCAGTCCATGGTATTTTCAGTGTTCTTTGCCAACACCACAATTCAAAAGCATAAACTCTTTTTTGGTCTTCCTTATTCATTGTGCAGCTCTCACATGCCTATGAGGCAACTGAAAATACCATGGCTTGGGTTGGGTGCACCCTAGTCTTCAAAGAGACATTTTGGTCTTCAGCACTTCAAAGGGGTCTTTTGCCGCAGATTTTCCCAGTGCAACACATCATCTGATTTCTTGAGTGCTGCTTCCATTGATGTTGATTGTGGAACCAAGTAGTATAAAATATTTGACATCTTCAATCTTTTCTCCATTTATCATGATGATGCTTATAAGTCCAGTTGTGAGGATTTTTTGTTTTCTTTATGTTGAGATGTAGTCCATACTGCAGACTATAGTCTTTAATCTTCATCAGTAAGTGTTTTAAGTCATTTTCACTTTAAGCAAGTAAGGTTGTGTCGTCTGCATATCGCAGGTTGTTAATGAGTATTCATCCAAACTTGATGCCACACTTTTCTTTGAATAGTCCAGCTTCTCACATTATTTGTTCAGCATACAGATTGAATAAGTATGGTAAAAGTATACAACCCTGACACACTCCCTTCCTGATTTTAAACCATGCAGTATCCCCTTGTTCTGTTTGAATGACAGCTTCCTGGTTAATGTACAGGTTCCTCATGACCACAATTAAGCGTTCTGGGATTCCCATTCTTCTCAATGTTACCCATAATTTGTTATGGTCCACACAATCGAATGTCTTTGCATAGCCAATAATATATAGGTAAATATCTTTTTGGTATTCTTTGCTTTCAGACAAGATCCATCTGACATCAGAAATGATATCTGTCATTCCACATCCTTTTCTGAATCCAGCTTGCATTTCTGCAAGTTCTCTGTCAATATTCTGCTGCAACTGCTTTTGAATTATTTTCAGCAAGATTTTACTTGTATGTGATATTAATTGATAATTACCACATTCTGTGGGATCACCTTTCTTTGGATGGAGTATGAATATAGATCTCTTACAGTCAGTTGGCCAGGTAGCTATCTTCCAAATTTCTTGTCATAGACAAATGAGTGCCTCCAACATGGTATCTATTTGTAGAAACATCTCTATGGATATTCTATCAATTCCTGGAACCTTGTTTATTCACCAGTTCCTTCAGTGCAGCTTCAACTTCTTCCATAAATACAATTGGCTCTTGATCATAGGCCATCTCCTGAAATGAATGAACATTGACCAATTCTTTTTGGTACGGTGACTCAGTGTATTCCTCTCATCTTCTTTTGATGTTTCCTGTGTTATTCAATATTTTGCCCATGAATTTTTCAACATTGTAACTCAGGGCTTGAAGTTTTTCTTCAGTTCTTTCAGTTTGAGAAATTCTGAGCGTCTTGTTTCCTTTTGATTTTCTAACTCCAGCTCTTTGCACACTGCATTATAACAATTTATCTTCTCCAGCTGCTGTTTGAAATATGTTCAGCTCTTTTTATCTTGTCATTATTTCCATTTGCTTTAGCTACTCGCTGTTCAAAAGCAAGGCTCAGAGTCTCTTCTGATACCCATTTTGTTTTTTCCTTCCTTTCCGTCTTTTTAATGATCTTTTGCTTTCTTAATGTATGGTGTTCTTGATGACATCCCACAATATCTCTGGCTTTTGTCACTGGTGTTGAATGCATCAAATCTATTCTTTAGATGGTCTCTAAATTCAGGAGGCATATAATCAAGGTCATATTTTGGCTCTCATGGACTTATTTTAATTGTCTTCAATTTCAAGTTGAACTTGCAGATAAGCAGTTGGTGGTCTGTTCTGCAGTCAGCTCCTGGCCTTTTTTGGCTGTAGATATTGAGCTTCTCCATTGACTCTTTCCATGTATGTAGTCAATCTGATTCCTGTGCACTCCATCGGGCAAAGCCCACGTGTATAGCTGCCATTTATGTTGTTGAAAAAGTTATTTGCAATGAATAAGTCATTGGTCTTGCAAAATTCTACCATGCAATCTCTGACGTTATTTCTGTCACCAAAGCCATATTTTCCAACTACTGGTGATTCTTCTTTGTTTCCGACTTTTTCATTCCAATCACCAGTGTTAACCAACACATCTCTTCTTTTTTTTTTTTTCTTTCCATGTATAAATCTTTCCTTGCTTTTTTACAATTATGAACTAATACTATATTTGTCCTTCTGTGGTTGACTTTGGGAGCTCTGGTAGCATAGTGGCTAAGACACTTGACTGCTAACCAGAAGGCTGGCGGTTCAAACCCACCAGCCACTCCTCGGAAGGAAGGTTGGGCAATCCTACTTCCATAGTGATACTGCCTCGGAAACCCAAGGAGGGGTCGCTATGAGTCGGGGCCGACTCGATGGCACATAACAACAACAACAACAACATGGTTGACTTATTTCCCTCAGCATAATATCCTCCAAGCTCATTCACATTATGTGGTGTTTTCCAGATTCAACATTATTCTTCAAGGTTGCATAGTATTCCATTGTGTGTATGACCACAGTTTGGTTATCCTTTCTTCTGTTGATAAGCACCTAGGTTGTTTCCATCTTTTGGCTATTGTAAATAGTGCTGCGATGGACATAGGTGTGCATATCTGTTCTTGTTCTTGCTCTCACTTCTTTAGGATTTATAGCTAGTAATGGGATTCCTGGATCAAATGGTATTTCTAATTCCAAAATTGTAAAGAACCTCCAGACTGTTTCCACAGTAGTTGTGTCATTTGACAGTCCCACCAGCAGTGTATGAGAGTTCCAATCTCTCCACATTCTCACCAGCATTTGTTATTTTCTGTCTTGTTGAGCTTTACTATTAGTGCTGGCCAAGATGGTATCTCATGGTTGTTTTGATTTGCATTTCTCTAATGGCTAATGATCTTGAACATTTCTTCATGTGTTTGTTGGCTGCCTGAATATCTTCTTTAGTGGTGTGTCTATTCATGTCTTCTGCACATTTTTTAATTGGGTTGTTTGCCTTTTCTTGTTGAGGTGTTAGAGTTTTCTATAAATTTGAGAGATACATCCCTTATCAGATACATCAATGCCAATTTTTTTTTTTTTTTCCAAGCTGTAGGTTCTTTTTTTACTCTTTTGGAGAAATCTTTCAAAGCACATAAAGATTTAATTTTTGGGAGGTCCCATTCATCTAGTTTATCTTCTGCTGTTTATGCATTTTGGCTTTTGTGTAACAGTGTATTTATGCCATAAATTAGGGCCCCTAAATTTTCCCCTTTTAATAATCAACACATCTTGATTGCATGTTTGGTCAATTTCAGACTGCAGAAGTTGGTAAAAATCTTCAATTTACTCATCTTTGGGTTTGGTGGTTGGCCCATAAATTTGAATAATAGTAGTATTAACTGGTCTTCCTTTTAGGCATATGGATATTATTCTATCACTGACAGCATAGGTATATAGTAGGATAGATCTTGAAACATTCTTTGTGACAATGAATGCCATGCCATTCCTCTTCAATTTGTCATTCCTGGCATAGTAGATCATATGGTTGTCTGATTCAAAATGGCCCAAATCAGTCCATTTTAGCTCACTCATGCCTAGGATATTGATCTTCATGCTTTCCATTTCATTTTTGACAACTTGCAATTTTCCCAGATTCATACTTTGTACATTCCATGTTCCAATTATTAATGGATGTTTGTGGCTGATACTTTTCATTTTGAATTGTGGCACATAAGCAAATGAAGGTCCCAAAAGCTATACTCCAACCATATCATTAAGGTTGCCTCTACTCTGAGGAGGTAGCTCTTCTCCTGTTGTATTTTGAGTGCCTTCCAAACTAAAGGGCTCATCTTCCACCACTCTATCAGACAGTGTTTCAGGGATGTTCATTATGTTTTCCAGTATTATATCAGACAGTGTTTCACTGCTATTCATAAGGTTTTCACTGGCTAATTCTTTGAGAAGTGGATGGCCTCTTCCTTCTTCTGAGTCTGTGTTAATTTTGAAGCTCCACTGAAACTTCCATGGGTGACCCTGCTGGTATTTGAAATACCAGTGGCATAGTCTCTAGCCTCACAGAAACACACAAGCCACCACAGTATGACAAACTGACAGACAAGTGGTGCACAGTATGACAGACCAAGTGGTGGGTGATAAACTTTAGTGGCTATTTATTTAATGACTGATGGGGAATATGTAGCCAGAAAATAAAAACAAAAGCAAAGCTGTTGCCAACTTCAAATCTCCACTAACATTGTATCTTCTCTAACCTTCTGCAGTGTCCTTATTCATAATTTTCTTTGACTGACACCCAATTCTTTAAGTCCAGTGGGATTTAAACCATTATCCCAACATATTTCTGAATAGTCATAGGAGAGAGTAGCTCCTGGCATCATCTCAGGTTTTCCAAAATGTTTTCTTTATTTGTTTTTCCTGAATCTGCCAAGACTAACTTTTCTTCAAGAGGCAATAAGAAATCTACATGACTGATTTATGATTATGTTTTCATCTTCTAGGGCTGCCATAACAAAACTCCACAAAGTTGGGGCTTGAAGAACATAAATTTATATTCTCACAGTTCTGGAGGCCAAATGTCCAAATTAGGGTGTCAGCCATGTTGGTGCCTTCTGAAGCTTTCAGATAGAAACTGTTTCAAATTTTCTCTCCTAGTGTCTAGGGGTTGCTGGAGATCCTTAGTGTTCCTCTGTTGCTTATAGATGCATCTGCCATTGTTGTTACATGGCGTCTTCCCTTGTCTGTCATTCTGTTTCCGTATCTTCCCTTCTCTTTAATAAGATGCCAATCAGAAGAAATAAGTGTTACAACCTACCCCACTCCAAAGTGACTTCCCTAATTTAACTTATAACATCTGCAAAGAAAAATATTTCCCAAAAGAAGGTCAAATTCACAGGAGCTGGGACTTCAATATAACTTTTAGGGGGACAGAATTCAATCCCTAACAGAGAGTGAAAGAGATAAAGAAGGAAAAGGACAGTTGGTTACGGCCCATCTATTTTTAATCATAATTTGTTCTCATGGTACACATTATTATCTCCACTTTAAGAAAAGAAAGATTATGTTTACATAATAAATTATTTGAGCAAATGCTGGGTAAAAAGAAATGTATGAATATATATATATACACACACACACATTATATAGAGGGGACTTCAGTAATAGACAGAAATTTCAAACTAGTATTGATCAGACTTAAAAGCTTTATTATTATTATTATTATTATTATTATTCATTTTTATTGTGATTTGGGTGAAAGTTTACAAAGCAAATTTACTTTCCATACAGCTTTGTCTCCTGACATTAATTACCACAATGCAACAGCTCCCTTCCCACTTCCTCCCCATAGTTACCTCTTCCCTGTGTCCTTCCTTACTATGCACTCCTACCTCCTGAGCAGTCTCCCCATGTATACACAGCTCTTCTATTCTCCCATGACTGATCTCTCCAAGGAGTTTATCTACCTAGTGTAAATGTTTAGCTCATATGCCTGTCTTTTGTTTGGCTGGAAGCCACAGAAATGGATTCAATTCAAGACCTAAAGGACAACTAGGGGCCATAGTCTCAGTGGTTGCATCAGGCTTTATCAGACCAGCAAACCTGGTCTTATTTTTCTTAATGATTTTGAATTTTGTTCCACATTGTCCTCCCACTCCATCCAGGATCCCCTTCAGAGATCCCCCTCTGAATAATTGACAGTGGTAGCCAAGCACCATCTAGTTCTGGTTGCATAGTCGTATAGGCTGAGGATTGCATGGTGTCCCAGTCGTTTGGACTAATTATTTCCATATGACTTTGGTTTCCTTCATTCTTCTTTGCTCTGGATGAGGAGAGACCCATCGTTGCACCTAGATGGCCACTTGCAAGCTTTTAAGATCCCAGTTGCTACTCGCCAAAGTAGTATGTGGAACAATGTTTTGTGTAGTATGTTGTGCCATTTGAATTTGATGTTCTCTGTGACTATGGTCCCGAGCCCATAGGTCCAACTACTCACTCCCCCTGGGTAGCTGGCTGTGGCTAAGAAGTGACTACAACGTTGCCCCTTGTCAGCTCCGCTATATACATAGGAATTCTTTCACAACATACAAATACACTTGTAGAAAGATTGTCTGCTAACCTTACACATGGTCTTGAGCATACTCCCCACTGCATGGACATATCTTATAGTTCAGCCTGTCCACCCATCTATCCACCTGTATATCAATGTTCACCTTCATTGACAACACAGTACTGTATGTGCAAAACAGTTTATCTTTGAAAATCCTTATGTTTTGAATATACTACTTCATATGCAAGGCATGCAACCTGTCAATATCATATTATGGATTGAAAACAAATCCTCTTGTCATTAAATTTTTGTTTATTATAAAAAATTTCACTTTGTAAGAATGAAGCAGAGTCCAGTTAATCTAAAAATCACCAGTGTCTTTGGAGTTCTTATTTTCTCCTCTTGCGAAGTTGAGTCATTTTTCTCTGATTTACACAAATGAGAACTGAAACTTTGCGAGTTTAAATAATTTCCCCAAGATCATATATTAATGGTTACACAGGAATTGCACAAGACTTCACCCTTTAGTAGAGTCTGGCTGTAAAGACAGAGCCTTTCTTCTTTAATGCACTGCCCCTGAGATTGAATTCTTTTGCAACCCCATTAGCTCTTTTTAATCGGGTAAGTCACATAGTTTTCTGAGTTTGCAATGCAGTAATTATCTAGAGTCAACATGAAAAGTTCCAGAAAAGAAGCAGCTGAGACATCTTGGTCAATCACCAAGTACTTCTATAGCCACAGTGTACTCATTAAGGTCTGTGGTGATGGTCAAAATTCCTATGAGGGGCTGGGAGAACTCAACTTGACCCCAGTCCCTAAATGTTGCTTCACCAATTCAGCTGAAACTACTCTGCGCTAGTACATTGTATGCACACATGGAATTAAGGGACCAAAGGATCACATTACTTGCTCCAGGCCACCCTGCACACTCCGGATAGAGCTGTTGGGGGACTTACGTCCTACTGTCCAGTCTCTTCAACAACGTAAGATGCTCTGACAGACTTCCCAATGGGAAAATTTACTCTGTAACTTGACTTCTAGATCAATTTAAGTTTTTCGTTTAAAAATTATTATTTTTTCATTACTCTCAAATGTATGCTTTTTAATGAAAATATCAGTGTCAGTTACTTATGTTTTCCTATGTACAAAGTGATGTGTCTGTGGAAAAAGGAACTTATAAAAGATAGATACACTGTGGGAATAATTCATTTCATGATAATGCTAATCTTTTTTTTCTTTTTACCTTGTAAACATTTATCTTTTATTATTATTTTTATTTTCATTTATTGTGATTTGAGTGAAGATTTACAGAGCAAATTCACTTTCCATACAGCAGTTCACATATACTTTGTCTCATGTCATTGACCACAGTTTATCACAAGGCAACAGCTCCCCTCCCACTTCCTGCCCATAGTTACCTCTTCCCAGTGATCATCCTTCCATACTCTCCTGTGCCCTGAGCTGTCTCCCTGTGCATAAGAAGCCCTTCC
>NW_006922608.1:133007-139642 GCF_000298275.1 Orycteropus afer afer
GAAAGCAGAATGTGTTCTTAAGCCCCAGAAATCTGTGAGAGTGCTGTCTCTTTAAATATCCAAAATAGTCAAGCCACTTTTTAAACCTTCAAAATGGCGGTGCCCTCCGGACCAGCAAAAGTTCACAGCTCAGCCCACCTTTCTCTTCACCTTCTCCATTTGTTCCCCAGCCACCATGCACAGTCCTCCGTGCAGTCCCTGGCTAGCACGGTGATTGTTAGGTTAATTCTTAGGTCCTACCAGTACTTGGGAATCTCCAATCCATCTGTGCCGTCTGTGCTGTCAGGGTCGCTCAGGTCACTGCCAGACCACAGCTCTGTGTGTCTCCTTTTTTGGTATTTTCACACAAATTCTTCTGCTAGTTGGGGTTTAGTCCACTTCTATATCCTTCCCTTCAAGGATCAGGGGTCCAAGATTATCTTATGTGTCTGTGTTAATTGTTTTCCCTTTTCTTTGTTGAAGAGGGTCTGTGCAGTCCTTCTGCCTAGTCCGCCATCTTGCCGGAACTGATAATGCTAATCTTTGATGGAAGGAAGAAAAGGAATAGATTTGGGAGACAATCATGATCATAGTTTCAAATGGAAGCTTAAATCTAATACAATTATGTTTCTCTGGTCTAAATGATCTCCCTAACTCTTTGAAAAAAATACTTAAAACATTTGTCGTTAGAGTCAGGATTTTTATTTATTTATTTATTTATTCTATTGTGATTTGGGTGAAAGTTTACAGAGCAAATTCACTTTTCATACAGCAATTCACATACACTTTATCTCATGACATTGACTGCAATTTCCCACAATGCAACAGCTCCCCTTTCCATTTCCTCCCAATAGTTACCTCTTTCCTGTGTCCTTCTCTCCCATACACTCCTACCCACTGAGCTATCTCCCTGTACATACACAACCCTTCTATTCTCCCATGACTGATCTCTCCAAAGAGTGTATCTACCTAATGTAAAAGTTCAGCTCATATGCCTGTCTTGTCTTTGGCTGGAAGCCACAGGAGTGGGTTCAATTCCAAACCTAAAGGACAACTAGAGGCCATAGTCTCAGTGGTTCCATCAGGCTCTATCAGACCAGGAAACCTTGTCCCTCTCCCCCCCCCCAAGTGATTTGGAGTTTTGTTCCACATTGTTCTCTCACTCTATCCAGGAGCTCCTACAAAGATCCCCCTCCAAGTGGTTGACAGTGGTAGCCAGACACCATCTAGTTCTTCTGGTCTCATAGTCATATATGCTGAGGATTACATGGTGTACTGGCCAGTCACTTGGACATGTGTCTTTAGTTTTCTTCATTCTTCTTTGCTCTAGATGAGGAGAGAGCCATCATTGCATCTAGATGGCCACTTGCAAGCTTTTAAGATCCCAGCTGCTACTCGCCAAAGTAGGAGGTGGAACAATGTTTTATGTAGTATGTTATGCCAATTGAGCTTGATGTCCCCTGCAACTATGATGCTGAGCTGACAGGTCCAACTACTTGCTCCCTCTGGGAAACTGGCTGTAGCCAAAACGTGACTACAACATTTTCCCATCAGCTCTACTATGTTGTTGTTACGTGTCATCGAGTCAGATTCAACTCATAGCAACCCCTCCTTGGGTTTCCGAGGCAGTATCACTACGGAAGTAGATTGCCCCATCTTCCTTCTGATGAGTGGCTGGTGGGTTTGAACTGCCGGCCTTCTGGTTAGCAGTCAAGTGCCTTAGGCACTATGCTGCTACAAGAGCTCCTAGCTCTACTATATACCTGGGAATTCTTACAAAACATACAAATACATTTGTAGAACCATTCTCTGCCAGCTCTATACATGGTCTTGGACACACTCTCCCCTGCATAGACATACCTAATAGTTCAGCCTGTCCACCCATCTATCCACCCATATATCAATGTTTTCCTTCACTGACAATGCAGTACTGTGTGTGCAAAAGTGTTTTTTGTTGTCTGTACCTCCCATGCACCTCTCTACATCTTCCTCTTCCTCAATGCCACCACATTAATCATTCACATTTGTTGCATTGCCCTTCTCTTCACCAAAATCAATATTTGTCTCTACCTAACAGTGTTCCCTTCCCTACCCCTGACCCCTGGTAACCAACAAAGAAAATTTCCTTCCATATATAAACATTTCCTTGACTTTTTATAATAATAGAAAAATTCAATATTTGTCCTTCTGTGATTGACTTATTTCACTCAGCATAATGTCCTGCAAGTTCATCCATATTATGTGGTGTTTAGCAGATTCTACATTACTCTTTAGGGTTGCATGGTATTCCATTGTGTGTATGTACCATAGTTTGGTTAACCATTCTTAAGTTGATGGACACCTAGGTTGTTTTCATCTTTTGGCTAGTGTAAATAGTGCTGTGATGAACATGGGTGTGCATATCCTGTTCTTGTCCTGGCTCTCACTTCTTTAGGATATACACCTAGTAATTAAATGGCTGGGTCAAATGTTATTTCTAATTCCAACTTCTTAAGGAATCCCATACTGCTTTCCACAATGGTTGTATCATTTGACAGTCCCACCAGCACTGTATGAGAGACACAATCTCTTCACATCCTCACTAGCATTTGTTATTTTCTGTCCTGTTGAATTTTGCCACTAGTGCTGGTGCAAGATGGTATCTCATTGTTGTTTTGATTTGCATCTCTCAAATGGCCAATGACTGTGAGCATTTCTTCATATGTTTGTTGGCTCACTGAATATCCTCCTTGGTGAAGTGTCTCTTCATGTCTTCTGCCCATTTTTTATTGGATTATTTGTCTTTTTGTTGTTGAGATGTTGGAGTTTTCTATAAATTCTAGAGATAAGTCCCTTGTCAGATACGTCCTTGTCTAATATTTTTTCCCAATCTGTGGGTTGTCTTTTGACTCTTTTGGAGAAGTCTTTTGAAGCACATAAAAATTTAATTTTTAGAAGGTCTGATTCATCTAGTTTATCTTCTGCTGGCTTGAGCATTTTCAGTTATGCTTGATAGTCTATTTATGCCATATATTAGGGCCCCTAAACTTTCCCCTTGTTTTTCCATGAGGAACTTTATAGTTTTAGGTTTCACATTTAAGTGTTTGATCCATCTGGAGTTAGTTTTTTGTGTATGGTGTGAGGTACAGATCTTGTTTCATTTTTCTGCAAATGAATAATTTGAGTAGGATTGCTGTTGATTCTTCTCTGAATGTTTGAGAATTCTCCAGTGAAACCGTCTGGGCCAAGGATTTTTTTTATTGGTAATTTTTTTAAATGATCTGTTCACTTTCTTCTTTTGTTAAGAATATATTCAAATTTTCCACCTCAGTCTGTGTTAGTTTAGGTAAATAGCATGTTTCTAGAAATCTACCATTTCTTCCAGGTTTTCAAATTTGTTGGAGTATAGTTCTTCATAGTATCCTTACATTATGCTTTTAATTTCAGTTGGTTCTGTTGTGATGTCACCTATTTCATTTCTTATTCTTGTTATTTGTATTCTCTCCCTCTTTTCCTTTGTTCAATTTTCCAATGGTTTGCCAATTTTATTAATCTTTTCAAAAAAACAATTTCTACTCTTATTGATATTTTATATTGTTTATTTTCCATTCCATTTATTTCTGCTTGAATCTTTATTATTTATTTTCTTCTGGTGACTGTAGGGTATTTTTGCAGCTCTAGTTTCAATCGCTAGATGTGTTGGTTTAAGGTGTTGATTTTTGGCTTTTTCTTCTGTTTTACTATGCCTTTATTGCTACTAATTGGCCTCTGATCACTGCTTTTTCTGTGTCCCACAAATTTTGGTATGTTGTGTTTTCATTCTCTTTTGATTCAAGGAATTTTTTTAATTTCATTTTTCATTTCTTCTATTCCCCAGTCATTTTCAGGGAGGATTTTATTCAGTTTCCATGTGTTTGCTCTTTTTTCATTGATCTTCCTATTGTTGATTTCTAATTTTATAGCAGTGATCTGAGGAGATGCTTTACAGTATTTCAAGTTTTTTAAATTTACAGAGGCTGCTTTGTGGCCTAACATATGGTCTATCATGGAGAAGGCTAAATGTGCACTGGAAAAGAATGTATATTTTACTGTTGTTTGGTGAAGTGATCTGTAGATGTTTATAAGGTCAAGTTGGTGGATTGTATTCTTTAGCTCTTTTGTGTCTTTATTGAGTTTCTTTCAACTTTATCTTTCATTGAAAGTGTTTTAAAGTCTCCTACTATGACTGTGGTATAATCTATTTATCTTTTCACTCTGTTAAAGTCTGATTTATGTATTTGGGGGCTATTTTATTGGGTCTATATATATTTATTATTATGTCCTCTTGTTCAGTGAATCCTCTAATAATTATATAATGTCCTTCCTTATCTCTTATGGATGTTTTTATCTTAAAGTCAATTTTACCAGAAATTAGTATTGCCACACTTGCTCTTTTATAATTGCCATTTGCTTACTATATTTTTTTCCAACTTTTGATTTTTTTGTCTATTTTTGTCTTTGTCTCTAAGATGCCTTTTGTGGACCACATATTGATGGGCTATTTTTTCTTATCTGGTCTGCAATTCTCTTTTTGGTTTGTAGTTGTCCTCATTTGCCAATTGATGTCTCTGGTTCCATGTTTACAGTCTTGTAAACTTATTTTACTTTGGATATTTATATAGCTGTGTTCTTTTTGGGGTTATGCCATCTTGTGAAATAGTGGTCAGTTGTTGTTTGCTATTATTGGTTCTCTGTTCAAAGGACTCCCTTTAGTATCTCTTGTAAGGTTAGTCTGTTATTAACAAAGTCACTTACTTTCTGAACAAATTTACTTTAAGACAAAAACCACTGTAAGAGACAAGAAAGGACATTATATAATGATTGAAGGATCAATTGAACAAGAAGATATAACCATAATAAGTGTCTATGGACCCAATGAAAGATCCCTGAAATACATAGATAAGACTTTAAAAGAGTTGAAAAGGCAAATGGATGACTCCACAGTCATAGTGGGAGACTTTAATACACCACTTTCAATGAAAGATAGAACAATTGGAAAGAAACTCAACAAAGATGCAGAAGAGCTAAACAATACAACCCACCAACTTGAACAACACTGTCCTTAAGAAAGACTGGGTAATAGAAGAAATTTAAAAAATTCCTTGAATCAAATGAGAATGAAAATACAACATACCAAAATCTTTGGGACACAGCAAAGGCAGTGATCAATTTATAGCAGTAAATGCACACATTAAAAAAGAAGAAAGAGCCAAAATTGACCCTTAAAGCCAACATCACAACAATTAGAAAAAGAACAGCAAGAAAAGCCTAAAGTCACTAGAAGAAAGGAAATAAAAAGTTTGAAATCAATGAAACAGAAAATAGACAATAGAAAAAATCAACAAGACTAGAAGTTAGTTTTTTTTTTTTTAAGGTTATAAAATTGACAAACCCTGGCAAATATAACAAAGGAAAAGGTGAGAGAATACAAATAACACAAATAAGAAATGAAATGGGCCACACCACAACAGAGCCAACTGAAATAATAAGGGATAATATCAGGACACTATGAAGAACTGTACTTCAAGAAATTTGAATATCTGGCAAAAATGGATAGATTTCTTGAAACACACTGCTTACCTAAACTAGCACAGACTTAGGTGGAAAAGTTGAACAGACCCATAACAAAAGAAGAAATTGAACAGGTTATTAAAAACTTACCAACAAAAAAAGTCCTGGCCCAGACAGTTTCACTGGAGAATTCTTCCAAGCATTCAGAGAACTGACACTAATCCTACTCAAACTATTCCAAAACATACAAAAGTATGGAATCCTCCCAAATTCATTTTATGAAGCAAGCATTACCTTGATACCAAAATCAGCAAAGATATCACTAGGAAAACTACAGACCAATATCCTTAATGAATATAGATGAAAGCATCTTCAACAAAATCCTAGCCAATAGACTCCAACAGCATATCAAATATACAATTCACTATGACCAAAGGGGTTCATATCAGGTATGCAAGGATGGTTCAGCATTAGAAAAACAATCAACATCATCCACCACATAAATAAAACAAAGGAAAAGAACCTCATGATCATATCAATCAATGCAGAAAAGGCATTTGATAAAATCCAACACCAATTCCTGATCAAAACTCTCACCAAAATAGGAATAAGAGGGATATTCCTCAACATTTTAAAGGGCATATAGGCAAAACTAACAGCCAATATTATTCTCAATGGAGAGAGACTGACACCCTTCCCCTTACAAACAGGAACAAGACAAGGATAGACTCTAGCATCACTTCTTTTCAACATCACACTGAAAAGTCTAGCCAGGGCCATAGGCAAGAAAGGGAAATCAAGGCATCCAAATTGGTAAGGAATAAGTCAATCTATCTCTATCTGCTGATGATATGATCTTATTCCTAGAAAACTGAAAAGACTCAGTAAAAAAAAAAAAAAAATCTATTGGAACTAATTAAGAGATTTAGCATCGTGGCAGGATACAAGATCAGCATCCAAAAATCAGTTGGATTCCTCTACACAAGCAAAGAGATTGCTGAAAAATAAATAAGGAAATCAATATCATTTACAATAGCTACCAAAAAATAAAATACCTGGGAATAAATCACACCAGGGACACAAAAGATGTATATTAAGAAAACTGTCAGCCACAGGGATCCAGGAGA
>NW_006922608.1:156655-159418 GCF_000298275.1 Orycteropus afer afer
ATAGATAGAGAGATTAAACATTGTGAAAATGTCAATACTACCCAAACCAATCTATACATTCAATGAAATCCCAATCCAGATCCCATCAACATTCTTTAAGGATATGGAAAAACCAATCATTAACTTTATATGGAAAGGAAAGAGACCTTGGATAAGCAAAGCATTATTGAAGAAGAACAAAGTAGGAGGTCTCACACTCCTGGATCTCAAAACCCACTATATAGCCATAGTAGTCAAAATAGCCTGGTATTGGTACAATAAGAGACACATTGACTATGGAACAGAATTGAGAACCCAGAATAGATCCATTGACCTGTGGTCAGCTGAGTTTTGATAAAGGGTCTGAAGTCTATTACATGGGGAAGAGATGGTCTCTTTAACAGATAGTGCAGGCAAAACTGCATAGCCATTTGCAGAAAAATGAAACAAGATTCATAACTCAGATCACACACAAAAACTAACTCCAGATGGATCCAAGACTTAAATGTGAAACCTAAACCTATAAAGATCCTCAAGGAAAAAATAGGGGCAAATTTGGAGGCCCCAATTTATGGCATAAATAGACTACCAAGCATAACCCAAAATGCATGAACCATAGAAGATAAACTAGATGAAAGGGACCTTCTAAAAATTAAATTTTTATGTGTTTCAAAAGACTTCTACAGAAGAGTAAAAAGAGAACTTTCAGATTGGGAAAAAAATATTCAGCAACAACATATCTGACAAGGGACTTATCTTAGAATTTATAGAAAACTCCAACACCTCAACTACAAAAAGATAAGTAATCCAATTAAAAACATGGACATGAATAGACACCTCACCAAAGAGGATATTCAGGTGGCCAACAAACACATGAAGAAATGCTCGTGATCATTAGCCATTAGAGAGATGCAAATCAAAACAACAATGAGATACCATCATGCTCCAGCACTAATAGCAAAGTTCAACAAGACAGAAAACAAATGCTGGTGAGGATGTGGAGAGATTGTGACTCTCATACAATGCTGGTGGGACTGTCAAATGATACAACTACCATGGAAAGCAGTATGGCAATTCCTTACAAAGTTGGAATTAGAAATACTATTTGATCCAGCAATCCCATTACTAGGTGTATATCCTAAACGAGTGAGAGCCAGGACAAGAACAGATACATGCACACTCATATTCATTGCAGCACTTATTTACGATAGCAAAAAGATAGGTGCCCAGCAACAGAAGAATGGCTAACCAGACTATGGTACATACACACAATGGAATACTATGCAACACTAAAGAATAATGTTGCTTTGGTTACCTGGTGCCACTCTGACAAGAATATACCACACATGGGATGGCCTTAACAAACAGGAGTTTATTTCTCTTACAGTTTGGAGGCTTTAAGTCTGAGTTCAAAGTGCCAGGCTCTAGGGGCTAGGTGAAAGCCCCTCAGCCTTAGGCATCAGCTCTGTCTCCAGCTCCCGGCCCAGTGAAGTTAGAGGCTTTTCTTCATTCAGACAGCTGCTGATTGCTGAGGCTGTCAGGCCCAAGGTTGACAAGTAAAAAGACACAGTCCCGATGTTACCAAACAACACGGCAGTCCATTGATTCAAGTCCATTGAAAGTCCAAGGATCGGCAGAGCATGGCAGGCTGCTGAACAGTGACTTGACTACATGCAGGGTTCAAGTGTGCCGTAATCTAGAGACCATTCTCAAAGCTGCTTCTTATGTACAGGAAGCAGACTACAGCCCTAATGCAGCTACTTAGCTGCTTGAGTAGATCCCACCATGGAGTTGATTGTGAGTCTCATCATGGGGAATAACTACCACCAGTTGCCCAGCCACTCAACCAGGCCCAGCCAAGCTGACACACAACCTTAACTACCACAAGTGTACAATCTGCAAAACACTGCATAACGTGGATGAACTTGGAGGACATTATGCTGAGTGAAATAGGTCAATCACAGAAGGATAAATATTGTATTAGTCCATGATTGTAAAAAGTCAAGGAAAGATTTATATATGGAAGGACACTTTTTTTGTTGGTTACCAGAGGTGGGATGAGAGGGGAAAAAACATGCAAAAAAAAAAAAGAAAAAGAAGAAGAAGGATATTGTGAGGATGACGTGAGGCTGGACAGTATTTCATTCTGTTGTACATAGGATTGCTATGAGTTGGAACAGACTCAATGGCACCTAAAACAACAAGAGTCTCCAGTTTGGCACATGATAATGATCTAAAGGAATTTAAGAAGTTATCACCTTTCTCCCCCTCATGTTTTCCCTGAAAATGCAGTGTGAATCTGACACCTGCTTTCCATTATTCTGAAAGTATAGGGGAAGGTCATATTCATTATGGAGAACATTGGAATATGCACAGGAATCTAGAAGCTGAGTTCATGGGCCATTCTATGCAAATTTGTCTTTTCTTTGTTTTCATTGGACAAGGATACTGATGGCTATTCTTTACCCTCTGTATTTTGGACTTCCTGGGCAGAAACATAGTCCTGAACTAAAGAGAATAGTCAATTGTCAAAGGCAGGGATACTTTTAAAATAATTATAATTTTTAAAAAGCATGACCCTTTCTTAAGATAGCCTTGGGACAATAATTTTTTATAGAGAGTAATTCTAAATATTAGTTGAGCATGAGGAGATGATTCTTCACGAATTGTGAAGAATAAGCAACCTTCCCAGCACTAGTAGCAAAGTTCAACAAGACAGAAAATAACAAATGCTGGCGAGGTTGTGGAGAGATTGGGACTCTCATACACTGCTGGTGGGACTGT
>NW_006922608.1:161143-167698 GCF_000298275.1 Orycteropus afer afer
AAAAAAAAAAAAAAAAAGAATAAGCAACCTTCTATATCATTGTTCCCTGTAATGATACCCATCAAATACATCTGTGGTGGTTCAGTTGTGTGTCAACTGGGCTGGGCCTGGTCTTGAGTGGCTGGGGAGCTAGATGTAATGTTCCCCATGATGAGATTGGTAATCAACTTCATAGTGGAATCTACTGGAGCAGGTAGTAGCTGCCTTAGGGATGTGGTCTGCTTCCCATATATAAGACAGATTTAAGAAACTCTCTGCAGCTTTTTGGGATGCTTGGACCCTGCATGTAGCCAAGTCTTCATTCAGCAGCCTGCCATGTTTCCTGCTGATCTTGGGACTGCCTCTGGACTTGAATTAGTGCCCTGCCATGTTGTTTGGTAATCTTGGGACTGTGCCATTTTATCTGTCAACCTTGGGTTTGTCAGCCTCAGCATCCAGCAGCTGCTGAGTTAAGAGAAGTCTCTAGTTTCCATGGGCTGAGAGCAAGAGGCAGCACTAAAGCCCAAGGTTGAAGGGCCTTCACTCAGACTCTGGACCTGGCACTTTGAACTTGGACTTATAGCCTCCAAAACTGTAAGAGAATAAATCCCTGTTTGTTAAAACTATTCGCTTGTGGTATTTCTGTTAGAGTGGCACTAGAGGACCAAAACAGAATCCATCAAGGTTCTTGAAATCTTCCTTTAATTCCTTCTTAATTCCAATTCTCCTTGGTTCATGGACAACCCTCATAAAAGTCAATGTTGTTGTTGTTAAGTACTGTCATGTCGGGTGCTCATAGTGACCTTAAGCACAGCAGACAGAGACACTGCCAACTCCTGTACCATCCTCATAATCTTTGCTATGAGGGCCCGTCATTGTGGCCACTGTGTCAGTCCGTCTCATTGAGGGCCTTCTCCTTTTTTGCTGACCCTCTACTTTACCAAGCATGATATCCTCCTTCAGGGACTAGTCCCTTTGGACCCCATGACTAAATTAGGTGAGACAAAGTCTGGCCCTTCTAGCTTATAAGGAGAATTCTAATGATACTTCTTCTAGAACAGATTTGTTCATTCTTCTGACAGTCTACAATATTTTTAATTTTCTTCATCAGAGCACAATTCGCCAAAATGAGTAATAAGATATTTTATATTTGAGCCTTTTATGTCTAAACAATCTGACACAAATGACATTCTATTTCCTATCCATTTTTGTTCATTCCTCTACGATATACCAGAAACTTTAGGATAACTCAATGCATATAAGTCCATTAGGACTTTTATATTGTTTTGAATCTAATGCATGTCTAGGTGCCTGGTAACCACAGGAAATATACCTGATCTTCTGTCCCCAAGCTAACACAGCGACTTCATGCACATACAAGATGCATAGCAAGAAGGTTCTATGGATTTTCTGCACCATCTGTGAGTGTGTTGCACTGTGATGGTCTGTGTGTTGCTCTGATACTGGAAGCAATGCCCCTAGTATTTCAGATTCCAGCAGAGTTCCCTATGGCAAGGAGGTTTCAGCAGGCTTCCAGACTAAGACACTTTGGAAGAGTGGCCTGGTGATGGGGTTCCAAAGATTTAGCCAAAGAAAAGCCTATGGATCACAAGAGAATATTGTCTGCTACAATGCTAGAAGATGAGTCCCTAGGATGGAAGACACTCAAATACACGGTGGCCACAACAGTAGATTCAAGCAAATTTACACTTGTGAAGATTGTGTAGGAACTGGCAGTGCTTTGTTCAGTTGCACATGGGGTTGCCATGAGTCAGAGGTGACTTCTTAGTAACTAACAACAAAAATGATTTTTAGAAAATATTTACCTAAGTAAATGATAAGGATTGCGATTTTGATGGACTATAAGTGTAACTTTTAAAATCCCTTTTGCCTGCTTCATGTGCAATAAGATGATTCAGATGGAAAAACGCTGAATTTAGGCAAATTTGGTATGGAAACTCATGGTTGTTGGAACAATTTATGAAACATTTCAGACTGTAGGCTCTGTGTCCCTCTAACTCAGAGTGTTAGAATTCATAACTTATACACTGGCCTACTACCAAGGCTGAGACCAGAGGCCTTTACTAAATCAAGTGGAAACAAATTTTGAAGGAATGTAAGGGAGAGTCTTTGGGACAGTCCCAGAGAGGACAATACTAGGCAAGCATGCTCTCCTTTCCCTGTCTCAGTTGGGATTTTGTTTACCTGTTTTCTCCCTCTCTTCTCTATCAGAGTTCTCTTGAGAACAAGGTGGTTTTCTCAACAGAGTAGGGGGGTAGGGGAAAGCAGATTCAAATTATATCATTGTGTCAATATTACCATCTTGGCTGTGTTTATATCAAGCAAGTAACTCCTGGTGCTGTATTATTTAGTCTGAATCCTTTTAGTTTCTCTGGTGAAGTGTCTTATGAGATGGGTGGGAATGTTTGGGGTCAAGGGACAAAGTAAAAATTCAGATTTGTTGAGGGGACCACACCATTAGACCCTCCACAAACTAACAAGGAGTTAGCTATCACAAATTGGTACCTCAGAGGATCCAGAGACCAGACAACATTTCATTTTCTTTTTAATTACAAAGTAGAGAGGACATAAGGTGGTTGTTTTCTTTTGTTTTAAATACAGAGAAGTGCCATAGATTACCTAGTGCTCTAGAGTTTTGAAATGGATTTTGCTTTCTTGTATGTTTTATACTTTGGTTCTTTTAAAAAATTCCATCATGTCAGTGGAGCGGCCATTCATGTTTTATGAACAAAATAAATGTGGAACAAAGGATTAAAAGAGAGCAATTCTTGAGCTCAGCTTACTGAGTTCCACATCTGATGCTCATTATCGATCCCTTAATGTCTCCATGGATTTATAATATGCAAATATTCTTTTGACATTGGGTTCTCCATTATAATCACATGGAAAAATATTTTTGCAAACACAGTAATCATTCCTTTGTCCTTAATTCCTGTATTTGTATGGCTACTACTAGGATAGCACTAGGGAACAAGTCTTGCATTCCATTATATCTCAAAACCCTGGAAATGTCAGACTTATCTGTCCTGACCACACATACATTTGATAGCTTTAAATAACTTCACTATACTATACTTTTGAGGAGCTCTGGTAGCATAATGCCTAAGGCACTTGACTGCTAACCAGAAGGCTGGCAGTTCAAACCCACCAGCCACTCCTCGGAAGGAAGGTTGGGCAATCTACTTCTGTAGTGATACTGCCTTGGCAACCCAAGGAGGGGTCGCTATGAGTCAGGTTTGACTCGACGGCACATAACAACAACAACAACATACTATATCTTTACCCATTATTTTAGGTGAAATATCACTGCATTAAACTGCATATTGGGAAACAAGGACTTAGAACATTCATGCACATGGTAAATGCTAAAATAAGTTTCACTGGATAAATATCAATCAGCTTTTTCTCAACTGACCACTTCCTGATGACAGTACATTTGCTGATCGTTAGCACTTTCCTGGCACTACAGGTCCGTTCTTTCCCTTACCTGGA
Source organism: Orycteropus afer afer (assembly GCF_000298275.1). Classification (NCBI taxonomy): domain Eukaryota; kingdom Metazoa; phylum Chordata; class Mammalia; order Tubulidentata; family Orycteropodidae; genus Orycteropus; species Orycteropus afer. The sequence continues at coordinate 164,636 of NW_006922608.1, forward strand.
ATCCCTTTGAGGTGTGCAATCAAACTGCAGGAATTTTAAAATACAATCTACTTTTCTGAATACACTGATTAATTATATTTTATAAATGTAAACTGTTTTCTACTTTGAGTACTAAATACAAACTTTGAGATGATGGAAATGGAGGTGAAATAAACTACACTTGGAAAATTAATTATTTATACCATCACATGTCCTGGAGATGATGCAAATCCAAAAATGTGTCTTAATATAGAACTCCATCAAAATATGTGGATATTTAGGGACTTTCTGGCTAACTCATTTTATGGAACATACTGGAATTCAGAGATAGACTCTATGGGCTTTTAATGTTTGAGAAACGATGTTACTGACCTAAACATGTTGAAAGAAAATTTGCACCTTCGTTTGTTGGTGTTTTTAAGAAAGAAGTATAAACTTGTCATAATATTTTGGAAGCAAATGTTGACATTGAGTGACTGTGGGTAAAATTTTAATGAATAGATATTTGGAAGAGATTACAGAGTAAAATATGTTGCTTATAAAACATAACAGAGCCTAAACATTTTATAGATATTCTGGAAGGACTGTTAATGGAAAGCTTCCTAAAGAACTTACATTTGGTAAATGTGTTTACACAGATGAACCATTACCAGATTTAAATAATGAAGCCACAATTTAGAAGAGTGTGAAATTGGAAAAATGGCTCCACATGAAAGAAATACTTAGAAAATTCAAATGGAAACAAATTTTGGTTGAATGTATTGAGTGGGTGAAGTAGATTCATACGAAAAGTATCTACTGGCCTAGGAAGAAGATAAAGTATTAACGAGAATAAAATTCTGTACTGAAATATATGAGTTTGACTTTCAACAACATGATAAAATCTTATTTAAAGTCAACATTCAAAATCAATAACATCATGAAATAAATTGAGCCAATTCATGTTGTTCATCTTTGTTGTTGTTGTTAGATGTTCTTGAGTTGGCTCCAATTCATGGCGATCCCATATACAACAGAATGAAACACTGCCTGGTGCTGTGCTAGCCTCACAATCCCTGCTACACCTGAGCCCATTGTTGCAGCCACTGCATCAGTTCATCTCATTGAGGGCGTTCCTATCTTTCATTGACCCTCCACTGTACCAAGAATGATATCCTTCTTCAGGGAATGGTCCTTTCTGACAGCATGACCAAAGTAAGTGAGATGAAGTCTGGCCATCCTTACTTTTCAAGAACATTCTGGCTGCACTTCTTAAGAACAGATTTGTTAGTTCTTCTGGCAGTCCATGGTACTTTCAGTATTCTTTGCCAACACCACAACTCAAAACTATCAGCTCTTCTTTGGTCTTCCTTATTCATTGTTCAGCTCTCATATGCATATGAGGCAATTGAAAATACTATGGACTGGGTTAGGCACAGCTTAGTCTTCAAAGACACATCTTTGCTCTATGGCACTTCAAACAGGTCTTTCGCAGCTGATTTTCCTGATGCAATACATCATCTGATGTCTTGACTGTTGCTTCCATTAGTGTTAAGTGTGGAATCAAGTAATATGAAATCTTTGACAACTTCAATCCTTTCTCCATTTATTGTGATGATGCTCATTGGTCCAATTGTAAGGATTTTCATTTTCTTTATGTTGAGATGCAATCCATATTGCAGATTGTGGTCTTTGAATTCAAGAGGGATATATCAAGGTCATATTTTGGTTCTCATGGACTTGTTTTAATTGTCTTCAGCTTCAACTTTAAGTTGCATATGAGCAGTTGATGGTTTGTTCCACAGTCAGCTCCTGGCTTTGCTTTGGCTGAAGATATTGGGCTTCTCTATCACCTCTTTCCACATATGTAATCCATCTGATTCCTGTGTCCTCCATCTGGCAAAGTCCTGTATGTTGTTGAAAAAAGGATATTTGCAATGAATAAGTTGTCAGTATTTCAAAATTTTATCATTCCATCTCCAGTGTCATTTCTATCACCAAGGCCATATTTTCCATCTACTGGTGATTATTCTTTGTTTCCAACTTTTGCATTCCAATCACCAGTGATAATCAACACATCTTGATTGCATGTTTGGTCAATTTCAGACTGCAGAAATTGGTAAAAATCTTCAATTCCCTCATCTTTGGCATTGGTGGTTAGTGCATAAATTTCAATAATGTACTATTAGCTGGTCTTCCTTGTAGGCATATGGATATTGTCCTGTCACTGACAGCATTGTACTTCAGGATAGATCTTGAGACATTCTTTGTGACAATGAATGCCACACCATTCCTCTTCAATTTGTCATTCCCAGCATAGTAGAGCATATGATTGTCTGATTCAAAATGGCCAAAACCAGTCCATTTCCAGTCACTAATGATTAAGACTGTGATCTTTATATTTTCCATTTCATTTTTGACAACTTCCAATTTTGCTAGATTCATACTTCATACATTTTTTGTTCTGATTATTAATGGATGTTTGCACCTGTTTCTTCTCATTTGAGTCATGCTACATCAGCAAATGGAGGTCCCAAAAGCTTTACTCCATCCACATCATTAAGGTTGGCTGTATTCTGAGGAGACGCCTCTTCCCTAGTTACAATTTGAGTGTCTTCTGACCTGAGGGGTTCATCTCCTGGCAATGTATTGGACAATGTTTTATGGCCATTACAGTTTCAAGGAATAAGTCAGACAGTGTTTCACTGCTATTCATGAGATTTTCACTGGCCAATTCTTTGAGAAGTGGATGCCTCCTTCCTTCTGAATCTTTCTTAGTCTGGAAGCTCTGCTGAAACCTGTCCACAATGGGTGACCCTGATGGTTTTTAACATACTTGTGGCATAGCCTCCAGCCTCAGAGCAACATGCAAGGCACTATAGTATGACAAACTGACAGACGAGTGGTGGTGTTCATTTTTGTTGTTGTTGTTGTAGTTAAGTGCCATCGAGTCGTTTCCAACTCATAGCGACCCCATGCACAGCAGAACGAAACACTGCCCGATCCCACGCCAGCCCCACAATCCCTGCTATACTCGAGCCCATCATCACAGCCACCATATCAATCCATCTCCTTGAAGGCCTCCCCCTCTTTCGTCGACCCTCC
>NW_006922608.1:169253-177834 GCF_000298275.1 Orycteropus afer afer
CCCAAGACTCTTGACAGCTGGAGCTTTGTCAAGCAGCAGTCATAGAGGTCTGGGCGTCGCCATACTTCCATAGTGACACCGCTTTGGAAACCCAAGGAGGGGTCACTATGAGTTGGATCTGACTCAATGGCATGTGTTTTTTTTTTCTTTTTGGAACATATTATGGACAATCAAGATGCTGCTATATAAGCAGAATTTATCAGAATGTATTGCAAATTCTTTTCAGCCATAAAGAATACAAGTTTAAAAAGACTTCTCTCATATTTTGAACAATGAAATCCAAATTAATTTCACACTAATTTTTTTTTCTTTTATCTTTCCCACAAACAGTGTTCATATTTCATTTTAAGTTCCTGAGGACTTTAGTCTTTACCACTTTGCAGCTTGGTTTCTTTCTTCTTTTCTTTTGGTAAAAGTATACAAAGCCAAAAATACACCATTTTATGCATTTCTATGTGTACAAGTCAGTGACCTTTGTTACATTCTTCAAGTAGTGCTACCATCTTCACTGTCCTTTTCCAGGTTATTCTACTGCCATCATGTTAAATCTCACTGCCCCCTAGCTCCCCATCCAGCCTTTTGAATTGTTCCTGTCATTTTGATCTCAGACAAATCATTCTTTAAAAAAGCACAACGCTCAAAGTAGACATGCTTTACTAATTAAGATAAGCTCTTTTTCGGTACTTTAATTTTGGTTTAGTGTTTAAAGATTATTATTTCAGGGAAATAGTTTTGGGGGCTCATCCAGCCTCAATGGCTCCAGGTGATCTGTATTCCATTGAGCACTTGAAATTTTGTTCTACACTTTACCCCCTTTTGAGCAGGATTCTGCTATAGTATCTTTGATAAAAATGTTCGTTAATGGTATCTAGGCACCATACAGTTCTGGTCTCATGGCAAAGGAAACAGTGGTTCAAGGAGATGTCATTTTGGTCTTCCATGCTTAAAGACCATAAATTACTTAACAGTTGTTCAAATTGATAAGTATCAGAGTCTAGCTTATTCCCACATGTTTAACAATTAATCAAAATATCACCAATTCTGTATGTAAAAATTGTTGAATTGGCAAATGTTTTGTTATATATATATTTACCACAACAAAAAATTAATGTGAACAAAGATTTTGCATTAATACCTTAAAAAGAGTTTTAAATGGAAAATTGTCAAGAAGTAAATGACATACAATGCATTTAACCACAGTGTTTGGAGAATGAATATTTTTACTCATAAAATTCAGGGAGAAAATTTTATTAAAACAGAAGATCCATCCTAGAAAAAGACATACTACTTAGTATATATCTTGTATGTATCTGCCAACATTTTCTGTGAAGCAGATGCCAAGATGGAGTTACAAGTACAAGAGACTCCCTGGAATTTAATGCCTGAGGAAAATAAAGAGAAGAGAGAAAGGTGGGCAGGAAAGGTCAGAACAAGGTGTAGCTCTGAGACTTGTGACAAGAGGTGGACAAGAATGTAGAATTTGATAGAAGGAGACACAGGCTGCAGTATAGCCCCAAGAAGGATTTCTATAAAGTGTATAGAGGCATGTAGAGAAATTGAACACTAAATACGAGGTGAGATAATATACGTTCACTTGTCTGTCAGTTTGTCATACTGCAGTGGCTTGTGTGTTGCTGTGATGCTGGAGGCTATGCCATTGGTATTTCAAATACCAGTAGGGTCACCCATGGTGGATAGATTTCACCAGAGCTTCCAGACTAAGACAGACTTGGAAGAAGGAAGGGGCCATCCCCTTCCCAAAGAGTTGTCCAGTGAAAACCTTATGGATAGCAGTGAAACACTGTCTAATATATTACTCAAAAACTTTATGAATAGCCCTGAAACATTGTTGGACACAGTGCCAGAAGATGAGTCCCTCAGAAAGGAAGGTACTCAAAATGCAACTGGGGAAGAGCTGCCTCCTCAGAATAGAGCCAATCTTAACAATGAGGGTAGAGTAAAGCTTTCGGGACCTCCATTTGCTGATGTGGCATGATTCAAAGGAGAAGAAACAGCTGCAAATATCCATTAATAATCAGAACATGGAATGTATGTAGCATGAATTTAGGAAAATTGGAAGTTGTCAAAAATGAAGTGGAATGCATAAAGATTGACATCCTAGGTGTTAGCAAGTTGAAATGGACTGGTTTTGGCCATTTTGAATCAGACAACCATATGATCTACTATGCTGGCAATGACAAATTGAAGAGAAATGGTGTGGCTTAATCATCACAAAGATTGTTTCAAGATCTCTCCTGAAGTGCAATGTTGTCAGTGATAAGATAATATCCAAAAGCCTATAACACTGCCATTATTGAAATTTATGCACCAACCACCAAAGACAAAGATGAGGAAATTGAAGATTGTTACCAATATCTGCAGTCTGAAATTGACCAAACATGCAATCAAGATGTATTAATTATCACTGAAAGTTGGAATGCAAAAGTTGGAAACAAAGAATAATCAATGATAGTTGGAAAATATGGCCTTGGTGATAGAAATAATGCTGGAGATAGGATGATAGAATTTTGCAAGACCAGAAACTTATTCATTGCAAATACCAATTTTCAACAACATAAACAGTGGTTATACATGTAGACTTCACCAGATGGAATACACAGGAATCAGATTGACTACATCTGTGGAAAGAGGCAATGGAGAAGCTCAATATCTTCAGCCAAAATAAGGCCAGGAGCTGCTTGTGGTACCAACCATCAACTGCTTATATGCAACTTAAAGTTGAAGCTGAAGACAATTAAAACAAGTCCATGAGAACCAAAATATGACCTCGAATATATCCCTCCTGAAATTAGAGACCATATGAAGAATAGATTTGATGCATTGTAAACCAATGACTGAAAACCAGAGGAATTGTGAGATGACATCAAAAACATCATCCATGAAGAAAGCAAAAGGTCATTAAAAAGACAAGAAAGGAAGAAAAGACCAAAATAGATGTCAGAAGAGACTCTGAAACTTGTCCTTGAACAGAGAGTAGCTAAAACAAATGCAAGAAATGATGTGGTGGTTATGTTTGTGTGTTGACTTGGCTGTCCCTGGTTGAGTGGCTGGGCAGCTGGTGGTAGTTATTCCCCATGATGAGCTGGCAATCAACTCCATGGTGGGATCTTCCACAAGCAGCTGAGTAGCTTCCTTTGGGTATGTGCTCTGCTTCCCATATATAAGCAGCAGTTTTGGGAATGGTCTCTAGCCTATTGCACACTTGGACCCTGCATGTAGCCATGTCGTTGCTCAGCAGCATGTTCTGCTGAGCTTGGAACTTACAATGGACGTAAGTTAATGGCCTGCTGTGTGGTTTGGTAACATCAGAACTGTGTCTTTTTACTTGTTAATCTTGGGGCTTCTCAGCCTCAGCAGCCAGCAGCTGTCTGAGTGAAGAAATGCTTCTAGCTCCAGTGGGCCAGGAGCAGGAGGCAGAGCTGGACCCCAAGGTTGAGGGGTTTTCACCCAGCTCCTAGAGCCTGGCACTTTGAACTAGGACTTAAAGCCTCCAAATTGTAAGAATAAACTCCTTTTTGTTAAGGCCATCCCATTTGTGGTATATTTCTTGTCAGAGTGGCACTAGGTAACCAAGACAAACAACAAGATAGAATACCTGAACAGAAGATTTCAAAGAGCATCTCGAGAAGACAAAGTCAATTATTCTAATGAAATGTGCAAAGATCTGGAGTTAGAAAACCGAAAGGAAGAACACACTTGGCATTTCTCAAGCTGAAAGAACTGTAGAAAAAATTCAAGCTTTGAGTTGTAATGTTGAAAGATTCTATGGGAAAGATATTGAATGATGCAGGAAACATCAAAAGAGGATGGAAGGAATATGTCATTGTACCTAAAAGAATTGGTCAATGTTCATCCATTTCAGGAGGCAGCACATGATCAAAAAACAATGGTACTGAAGAAAAAAGTTGAAGCGGGGCTGAAGGAATTGGTGAAGAACAAGCCTTCAGGAATTGATGGAATACTCCTTATTCTGGCTACCTAGTACCACTCTGACAGAAATATACCACAAATTTGATGGCTTGAACAAACAGAAGTTTATTCTTTTACAATTTTGGAGGCTTTAAGTCAAAATTCAAAGTGCCAGGCTCTAGGGACTGTGTGGAAGCCCCTCGACCTTGGGCTTCAGCTCTGCCTCTTGCTCCCAGCCCATTGAAGCTAGAGGCATCTCTTCACTCAGGAGGATACTGGCTGCTGAGGCTGACAAGCTGAAGGTCAACAAATAAAATGGCACAGTCCCGATGTTACCAAACCACATGGCAGGCCATTAATTCAAGTCCATTGAAAGTCCTAAGGTTGACAGAACATGGCAGGCTGTTGAACAACAACACGGCTACATGCAAGTTTCAAGCATGCCATAAGTTAGAGACCATTCCCAAAGCTGTTTCTTATATTTGGGAAGCAGACCACATCCCTAAAGCAGCTACTCAGCTGCTTGTGGTAGTTCTCACCATGGAGTTGATTGCCAATCTCATCATGGGGAGTAAGTACCATCAGCTGCCTAGCCTTTCAACCAGGCCCAGCCAAGTTGACACACAAACTTAATCACCACATCCTTTGAGATGTTTCAACAAACAAATGCCACACTGGAGGCACTCACATGTCTGAGCCAAGAAATTTGAAAGACAGCTTCCTGGCCAACTGACTGCAAGAGATACATATCTGTGCCTATTCCAAAGAAGGGTGATCCCACAGAATGTGGAAATTATCAAAAAATATCATCAATATCACACACTAGTAAAATCTTACTGAAGATAATTCAAAAATGATTGCAGCAGTATATTGACAGGGAACTTCCAGAAATGCAAGCTGGATGAATAAAGGATGTGGAATGAGGGATACTATTGCTAATGTCAGATGGATCTTGGCTGAAAGCAAAAAGTATCAGGAAGATATTTATTTGTGTTTTATTGACTGTGAAAGCATTCAATCATGTGGATAATGACAAATTACAGATAACATTGAGAAGAATGGGAATTCCAGAACAGTTAACTGTGCTCATGGGGAACCTGTACATAGACCAGGAGGCTTTCATTCAAACAGAACAAGAGCATACTGCATGGCTTAAAACCAAGAAGTGAGTGTGTCACAGTTGTATCTTTCACCATATTTATTCAATCTGTACACTGAGCAAATGATCTGAGAAGCTGGATTATATGAAGAAGAACATAGCAGGTTTGAAGGAATACTTACTAACAACCTGTGATATGCAGATGACACAACTTTGCTTGCTGAAAGTGAGGATGACTTAAAACACTTACTGATGAAGATTGAAGACTATAACCTGCAGTATGGATTATATTTTAACATAAAGAAAATGAAAATCCTAACAACTGGACCAATATGCAGTATCACAATAAATGGAAAAGGACTGAAGCTGTCAAAGATTTCGTATTACTTGGCTCCACAATCAACACCAATGGAAGCAGCAGTCAAAACATCAGACTACGTATTGCACTGGGCAAATCTGCTGCAAAAGACCTATTTAAAGTACTGAAAAGCAAAGATGTCTCTTTGAAGACTAAGGTGAGCCTAACCCAATTCATGGTGTTCTGGTTACCTAGTGCTGCTCTGACAAGAATATATACCACAAATGGGATGGCTTGAAGAAACAGGAGTTTATTCTTTTACAGTTCGGAGGCTAGAAGTCTGAGTTCAAGTCCCACCCTCTAGGGGCTGTGTGAAAACCCCTCAACCTTGGGCTTCAGCTCTGCCTCTTGCTCCTGACCCACTGAAGCTAGAGGTATCTCCTCACTCAGGCTTCTGGCTGCTGAGGCTAACAAGCCCAAGGTCAACAAATACAATGGCACAGTTCTGATGTTACCAAACAACATGACAGGCCATTGATTCAAGTACTTTGAAAGTCCTAGGATTGGCAGAGTATGGCAGGATGCTGAACAATGACAAGGCTACATGCAGGGTTCAAATGTGCCATAAGCTCGAGACCATTCCCAAAGCTGTTTCTTATATATGGAAAGCAGACCACATTCCTACTCAACTGCTTGTAGTAGGTCCCACCATGGAGTTGATTGCCAGTCTCATCATGGGGAATACTACCACCAGCTTCTCAGCCACTCAACCAGGTCCAGCCAATTTGACATACAAACTTAACCACCACACATAGATTTTTCAATCACCTCGTGTACATGTGAGAGATAGACAATGAATAAGAAAGACCAAAGAAGAGTTGATGTTTTGAGTTGTGGTGTTGGTGAAGAATATAGGTTACCATGGACTGCCAAAACAACTAACACATCTGTCCTGGAAGAAGTACAGCCAGAATACTCCTTGGAAATGAGAATGGCCAGACTCCATCTCACCTACTTTGGTCATGTTGTCAGAAGGGACCATTCCTCAGAGAAGGATATCATGCTTGATAAAGTGGAGGATCACCAAAAAAGAGGCTGGCCCTCAATGATATGGATTGACAAAGTGGCTGCAGTGATGGGCTCAAGTATAGCAAGGATTGTGAGGCTGGTGCATGACTAGGCAGTGTTTTGTTCTGTTGTGCACGGGGATGCTATGAGTTGGAGCCAACTTGACGGCACCTCACAACAGCAGCAACAATAATCTATGTTTCAGTTCCTTAATATTCTACCCAAAGAGTCTCATCATCACACACTTTATTGTTTGTTCCCCAAATTAAATCCAGATATATGACCAGTTGCTGTTGGGTAAACTCTGACTCATGGTGACCCTACATGTGTCAGTGTAGAATGGTGTTATATGGTTTTCAGTGGCTGATTTTCCAGAAGGAGATCACCAGGGTTTTCTTCTGAGGTACCTCTTAGTGGGCTCAATGCTCCAATCAGCATCCTGGTGTTGAACATTGCACCCCCAGGGACTCACAGGTACATTACTCATTCTATCTCTGTCAGCTAGGCAGGTTACAAGTTATAGTTTCAACTTCCAGGAGTACATTACAAAGAGGGTGGATAAAATCTGTGACTTGCTGGCATTGAGGTGCCTGCAGTGTGTTCTGAGGCCTCACACCTACCAGGTTAGAACAGCTTGGATGTCAAGGTAAATTGGTCCTATTCAGCTTAAACAAGTCCCCAAACTACAAATTGCCACATTCTTCCCATTTGCTTTTCCAGAAATTGAATGTCATTGAAGATGAAATTGCTTTAAAGTTACTTTAAAAATAAATTTAGGAGAACACAAAGTATATTAAACATTAGTGTTCTCCCCTCACCCCCAGACATCTGCAGATTAAACCCAGGCTCCAGCCATTGGAGCATGAATCTAATCCACTTGGACTACTTTAATCCTGATAAATGCCCATTGAAGCTCCAAGGCCTTTTTTGTTCCTTATTTAAACACACACATCTTTCCAGATATAAGAAATCTAAAGTCCACACCTTCCAACTGCACTGTAGCTTCTGTCCAATTGCCAGGGAGAGAAATTTCGGCTTCCTGAGAGTACTCTACAGCCTGGTTTCTCTACAGGACATTCCCTTGAGCTGGGACATTTACTTCACCTTCTTTCAAACGAGTTGTCTAGAACACACTATCAACCTTTGCTATCCAGCTGTGCTGATTATTTTAAAACTGCACATGGGTTTCATCAGGAAATAGTTTTCATGATTGGTTGTATTTTACAGGAAAATAAAACATGGGTTCTTTAGCTCACTGCAAAATTTATATCTAGCACATAAAACCAAAAGGCAAAGCATTTAGTTGAAGAAAAACCAAATTAGATTTTCTTCATCATCTGTCATTTTCTCCTCCTCTTTAGTGTAAAATTTTCCCAGCAAGAAAATCTGGAATTGTTAAGGTTATATGTAGACCAGGGTACCATTTTCCTAGGAACTTAGTGTCCTTAGGGACACACCCACTTTTGCTTATCAATTTGAACAGAAAATATAATCAAAACGTTTCCATGGCAGAATTCCAGTAAGATGACAGAATGTGCAGAAAGACTGCATAGACCCTATTCAACAAAGAAAAGGGGAATCAATTAACACAGATACAGAAGATAATCCTGGACCCTTGAACTTTGAAGGGAAGGACATAGAAGTGGACTAAACACCAACTAGTAGAAGAATTTGCCTGAAAACACCACAAAAGGAGACATACAAAGCTGCAGTCTGACAGCAATCCTGATGACACAGCCAGCTTGGATATTGTTGAGTGGTAGGACCTAAGAATTAACCTAAAAATCAGCCCTACTAGCCAGGGACTGCATGGAGGACTGCTCTGGTGGCTGGGGAATAAAAGGAGAAGCAGCGAAGTGGAAGATGGGCTGAGCTGTGGACTTTTGCCTATCTGGAGGGCTCAGCCATTCTGAATGTTTACAAGTGGTTTGACCATTTTGGATATTTAAAGTGACAGTGTTCTCTCAGATTCCAGGGAGTTAAGAACAGGCTCCACTTGCCGGGAACCACAAGGACATTCTGGACGTGGACAATTGGAAAAGTGCGACTTTCCCCTTGTTATTCTTATATTTCACACCCTCTTGGTAAATGGAGGTGTGGCCATCCCTCACTCCCACCCACCTTCTAGTCCAGCAGGAATTCCATCCCAGTCCATGTGCTCCGATGGAGCCTGGGTGCCCTGCCCC
>NW_006922608.1:178484-180008 GCF_000298275.1 Orycteropus afer afer
CTTTAATCATTATATAATGTCCTTCCTTGTCTCATATGGTGGTTTTTGTCTTAAAGTCAATTTGATCAGAAATTAATATTGCCACTCCTGCTCTTTTATGGTTGCCATTTGCTTGATAGATCTTTTTCCACCCTTTGATATTTAGTCTGTTTTTGTCTTTGTCTCTAAGGTGTGTCTCTTGCAGGCAGCATATTGATGGGATTTATTTTCTTATCCAGTCTACAACTCTCTGTTTCTTGAGTGGTGCTTTTAATCCATTATCATTCAGTGTAATTATTGACAAGTATGAATTGGTTGCTGTCATTTTGTTATGTGTTTTTCATGGTGTTCCTGGTTTCTTGGTTCCATATAATTGTCTGTGCTGAGCGCATTATGTTTATGAATAGTGTTATCATTTCCATCGTTGCTATTGTTTTAGTATTTGCTAAATATTTATGCTTGTCCTCTTTTTTATTGTGATGTGAAGGTTTATCATTTTTCTTTGAGGTTACCCTGTAATTTATAATTTTCTCCCCAAGTTTAGAACAGTCCATTCTATCTTGCAACTCTCTTGACTTCCTCACCATTTAGAAGTTCTGTAACTACACAGTATTTTCCCTCTTTTTGATTTGTAGTTATCCTCATTTGTCAATTGAGTCTCTGGTTCCCTGTTTACAATCTTCTAAGCTTATTTTACCTTGGATACATACATAGCTGTGTTGGTTTCTGGGTTATGTCATCTTGTGTATTAATGGTCAGTTGTTGTTTCCTGTTTTTGGTTCTCTGTCCAAAGGACTCCCTTTAGTATCTCTTGTAAGGTTAGTCTGGTTTTAACAAATTCCCTTAGTTTCTGCTTATCTGAAATTCTCCTAATTTCACCACCATATTTGGGGGACAATTTTTTCGGGTATATAATTCTTGGTTGGAAAATTTTCTCTTTCAGGGTTTTATATATACCATCCCATTGCCTTGTCACTTGCATGGTTTCTGTTGAGAAATCAGAGCTTATTCTTATAGGTTATTCTTTGTAAATAACTTTTCTTTTTTTTCCTGTGCTGCTTTCAGGATTCTTTTTTTTGTCCTTGGTTTTGATGAATTTGATGATGATATGTCTTGGTGATTTTCTTTTGGGGTCTATCCTGTTTCGGGTTCATTGGACTTCCTGAATGAATATGTTCTCATCTTTCATCATATGAGGGAAGTTCTCTTCCAACAAATCTTGGACAATTTTCTCAGTGGTTTTATTTTTCTCTTCCTGTTCTGGAATTCTGATTACATGTACGTTATTCCTTTTGATGGTATCCCACATGAACCTTAGGCTTTCTTCATTTTATTTTGATCTTTTTTCTGATTAATCCCTTTCCAAAGAAGTATTCAGATATTTGTCTTCAATCTCATTAATTCTGTCTTCCATTGATTCAATTCTACTCCTTTGCCCTTTCAATGTGTTATCTATTTCTGATAATTTAGTATTAATCTTCTGGATTTCTATTTGTGGATTTAGAATAATTTCTAATTTTTCATTTATTTTGTCATTTTGTTCTT
>NW_006922608.1:180943-201514 GCF_000298275.1 Orycteropus afer afer
AAAAAAAAAATCTAGCCAAGGCAGGGCAGGACACACAGGTTCCATCCAAGCATACTGACTGGGATGGAATTCCTGCCAGCCCAGAAGGTGGGTGGGAGTGAGGGATGGCCACACCTCCATTCACCAAGAAGGTGTGGGATATAAGAGTAACAAGGAGAATGTTACACTTTTCCAGTTGTTGGCATCCAATATGTCCTTGCCATTCTGGGCAAGTGGAACCTATTCTCAAGTCCCAGGAATCTGGGAGAATGCTGTCACTTTAAATATCCCAAATGGTCAAACCACTTGCAAACATTCAAAATGGCTTCAACCTCCAGATAGGCAAAACTCCACAGTTCAGCCCACCTTCCTTGTCACTGCTTACTCTTTTATTCACCTGCCACCAGAGCAGTCCTCCATGTAGCCCTTGGCTAGCAGGGCTGATTTTTAAGTTAATTCTTAGGTCCTAACACCACTTGGCAATATCCAAGCTGTCTGTGCTGTCAGAATTGCTGCCAGACTGCAGCTCCGTGTATCTCCTTTTATAGTGTTTTCATACAAATTCTTCTACTATTGGAGTTTAGTCCACTTCTATATGCTTTCTTTCAAAGCTCAGGGCTCTAGAATTATCCTCTATATCTGTGTTAATTGGTTCCACTTTTCTTTGTTGAAGAGGGTCTGTGCAGTCTTTCTGCCTGTTCTGCCATCTTACTGGAACACCAAATTCCAGATGTATATGTTTTGAGCAGCTAATCCATTGAAAGGGAGTTTCCCTAGGGGTGTGGCCTACTTCCACAAATTTCTGGACATCCTGTAGATCGGGATCCTGTTGTGATGCCTACAACTAGCTGTCTGTGAGTGAACAATCCACCATGTGACCTGGAGATCTTGGATTCATCTTTTGTTTGATTCAACAACCAGTATGCTGCGTGCCAACCTTGAGCTCATCAGCCCTTGTAGCTGCATGAGTCGGGAAAAGCATCCAATTATATGAGCTTTACAGGTTTTGCTTCTCTAGAGAACCTAGCCTAACACAGGCATGTAATCAGAAGAGACCATTCCCTGGAGAAGGATGTCATGCTTGGGAAGGAGGAGGGTTGACAAAAGAGAGGAAGGCCCTCAACAAGATGGATTAACACAGTGGCTGCAGCGATGGGCTCAAGTACAGCAAGGACTGTGGAGCTGGCATGGGACAGGGCAGTGTTTTGTTCTGCTGTGCATAGGGTTGCTAGGAGTCAGAGACAACATGTCGGCACCTAACAACAACAATGACAACAACAATTCCTAGGATATTGATCTTTATGTGCTCTATTTAATTTTTCACAACTCCCAATTGTCCTAGATTCATACTTTGTACATTCCATGTTCTGATTATTAATGGATGTTTAGAGCTCTTTCTTCCCATTTTGAGTCATGCTCTTTCAGCAAATGGAGGCCCTGAAAGCTACTGCATCCACATCATTAAGGTCGACTCTACTTTGAGGAGGCAACTCTTCCCAGTCATATTTTGAGAGCTTTCAAACTTGAGGGGTTCATCTTCGGGAACTATATCAGACAATGTTTCAAGACTATTCATGAAGTTTTCCAGTAATATATCAGACAGTGTTTCCCTGCATTTCATAAGGTTTTCATCAGACAATTCTTTGAGACATGAATGGCCACTTTCTTCTCCTGAGTCTGTCTTTGTCTGGAACCTCTGCTGAAACACATCCACCATAGGTGACCCTGCTAGTATTTGAAATACCGGTGGCATAGCCTCCAGCCTCACAGCAAAATGCAAGCCACAACCGTTAACAAACTGACAGATGAATGGTGGCCTTCCACTTTACCAAGCATGTTATCCTTCTCCAGGGAATGGCCCATTATGACAACATGACAAAAATAGGTGAGATGAAGTCTGTCCATTCTTGCTTCTAAGGAGCATTCTGGCTGAATTTCTTCCAGGACAGATTTTTTCATTCTTCTGACTATCCATGGTATTTTTAGTATTCTTCACCAACACCACAATTCAAAGACATCAACTCTTCTTTGTTCTTCCTTATTAGTTGTCCAGCTTTCACATGCATATGAAGTGATTGAAAATGCCATGCCTTGGGTCAGGTGCACCTAAGTCTTCAAAGTGACATCTTTGCTTTTTAACACCTTAAAGAGTCCTTTTGCAGCAGATTTTCCCAGTGCAATATGACATCTTATTTGCTGACTGCTGCGTCCATAGGTGTTGACTGTGAATCCAAGTAAAATGATATCCTTGACAACTTCAATCTTTTCTCCACTTATAATGATGTTGCTTTTTGGTCAAGTTGTGAGGATTTTCATTTTCTTTATATTGAGGGGTAATCCATACTGCAGGTTGTAGTCTTTGTTCTTCATTAGTAAGTGTTTATGAATAAACATTATGAATAGCAATGAAACACTATCTAAAATATTACTAGAATTCTATAATTAAATGGAAAAAATAAATGTCAAGTTCTATGGGCCTAAGGTTTCTATAACAGACAAATGAAAGCTTGAGCAATGTAAATTGTTGGTAGCATGTTTCATGGCATTATCCAGTATATTGAAATGGTTACACATGCAGATGTTTTTCCAAAGACTGTCAGAATAATCACAAAGTGACTTAAATAGAAATTAATGAGACACTGTGCCCAGACATTATGACCACTGCAATCCCAAAATGACTATTTTGCTGTGTAAGCATTTATTTTCCTAATGTTAAGAATCCTGGTGTGTATGGAGCCTCCAGGATGAAGTTTCAAAGAAATTCCAGAACATTAACTGATATTCCTGTGGCAATCTGCAATTTTTGATATTTGGAACTCTGACCTATCAAATAAAAGGGTACATGGT
Source organism: Orycteropus afer afer (assembly GCF_000298275.1). Classification (NCBI taxonomy): domain Eukaryota; kingdom Metazoa; phylum Chordata; class Mammalia; order Tubulidentata; family Orycteropodidae; genus Orycteropus; species Orycteropus afer. The sequence goes on from NW_006922608.1 coordinate 183,770, forward strand.
AGGAGGTGCTGGAGAACCTGATATTGCTATTGGTTCCAGAGTAGTCCCTGGGAGGACCATGGTTTAGCTCATGGGGCTGCTGTGATGGCAGAACTGCAGTGACTTCTGGGCCAGGACAGATGAAGGAAGTGACATTCAAGCCATAAATTGAAACCTTGTATCTGTGCAAAGTAGCACAATCGTATATAATTATACATGACTTTTCTTTTTGATGTACTAGATTTGAACAGAAAATTATATGAACTTAGTCAAAAGGATGAGGACACTGAGCCCCTGACAGAGTGAGCAAAGACTAGAGAGGAACTTGGCTCTGGCTACTGTGGTAGTTAAAGTTGCTGTCAAGTTGGCTGGGCCTAGTTGAATGGCTGGGCAGCTGAAGGTAGTTATTCCCTATGATGAGACTGGCAATCAGCTCCTTGGTGGAATCTACCATGAGCAGCAGAGTAGCTGCTTTAGGGATGTGGTCTGCTTCCTGTATATAAGTAAAAGCTTTGGGATTGGTCTCTAGCCTTTTGGTATGCTTGAAACCTGCATATAGCCAAGTCCTTGTTCAACAGCCTGCCATGCTTTGCTGATCTTGGGACTTCTTCTGGACTTGAATTAGTGGCCTGCCACTAGTTGTTGTTTGGAAACATTGGGACTAGGCCTTTTTATTTGTCAGCGTTGGGGTTGTCAGCCTCAGCAGCCAGCAGCTGTCTGAGTGAAGAAAAGCTTCCAGCTTCAGTAAGCCAGGAACTGAAGGCAGAGCTGAAGCTCAGGGTTGAGGTGCTTTCATCTAGCCCCTGGAGTCTGGCACTTTAAGCTCAGGCTTAAAGCCTCCAAAATTGTAAGAGAATAAACTCCTGTTTGCTCAAACCATTCCATTTGTGGTATATTCCTGTCAGATGGGCACCGGGTAACCAGAAGTTATTCTTAGCCTCCAAACAAACTTGGGGAGTAATAGTCTTGAGGTTCTTTTAGCAACAGCCCTCTGTGACTCTGGGACGTGGGTGAGAAGCAAGGCGATCCCACTCACACAGAACAGGGAGGAGTGGATCTGTCCAGGCAACAGTCTTATTCCTTTCCAAAAGTAACAGGTAGCACCTACCCCTGAGATATAGCTAAGCTCACTTCAGTTACCTGCTGCAGATAGGAGGGAGGCTGAAGCCTTCTCCAATGTTTCTTCAGATGAGTAATGAAGAATGGGAGACTCTGGTGGTACAAACATTAACACACTCATTCAAATTCACCTAGAGGGAAGTAAGGCCTGGCAATCTATTTCTGAAAATTAAGCTAGGAAAACCCCATGGGGCTCAGTTCTACACTGACACATGTGAAGTCAACTTGACAGCATTGGGTTAATGAGGACGGGGATCTTGCTTCTGTGGTCACCTCTGATCCATGAGTGTTACTGTCTTCAGATTGTCTTTTTCATTTTGTTTTGTTTTTGCTTTAGTTTTTCATATCTTTACTTTGATATCAACCCAATCATGGACCAATAACACTTTTTCCTTGATCCTTTCTACACACTTTACAGATTAAATTTGAAAAAGTTGTCTCACATAAGATGTATGTGCAGGAGATCTTCAGGTGGTGCAGGTAGTTAAGTGGTGGACTGCTACCTGAAACACGGGTGGTTCAGATCCACGCAAAACAGCCTGGTGATCTGCTTCTGAAGGGTTATAACCTGAAAAGCCTGTGGGGTACAGTTGTACTCCATACACGTGTGCTCCATGAGTCCAAATTGGCTGGGTGGCAACTGACAGCAACATCCCACTGGATAGTGAGGGTTATGTGCAAAGTCTCCTCATGGAAAAGTAAGGGTCGAAAGGAAAGGTCACACTCCACACAGCAGAGAAAACACTTCAAAGCTCTTGTCAGACATTTGATTGGCATGAAGGGTCTGAAGGTGGCCAATGGTGACTGCATCTCCCAGCTCAGTGGACCCTAATATCAGATGGATAGTTTGCCTTATAAATGAATTACTGCTGTCATGCAGTGCTCAAAAGGATTTTCCCTTTTCTCATATCTGATGTTTTACTAGAAGTTTTCTGTTCTGGATACTTTCCTTTGGCACATGGAATGCCATTTCACACATGGATTTAAGATTTCTTTACTTCACAAAGTTTTCTGAATACTGTGTTAAAATACTTGTTTTATCTACTTATGTTTTGATCTTCTACATGACATATCTGTGTGCACTCATGTGTGTGCACGTGTGTGTGTATGCATGTTGAATTCCCATCCCCTGTGTCTTCCTCTAATCAGTGGCCCCTCCTTTTTCTCCTGTGCTCCTTCCCATGAGGCAGTCATTTCTGTGTCATGTGCTATTTTTTTTCTACTTCTTTCCCAAGATCTGCTAGTTCCTTTCAAATCTCTTCTAGCTGTCTTGCTATGTCTTCTTTCAATTCACTTATTTCTCATTTTCATCATCCTTCATTTTTTCAAGGTATGTTTGGTCAGAATCATTAATGTATAATTATTAATTGTGGCAATGGATTTCTCAGGAGACAATTTTGCAGGTAAGCTTTGCTGCTCTCCATCACCTTTATTCAGAAGTGAATCTTTGCACTGATGCTATGCCAGCAACACTTTTTCCTTTTTAGTAAATTACTCATGGAGTACATTGGATTTTTCCATACCAGCTATTTATAAGTGTTCTTCTGGGAATATATCCCTGCTGGTGCTTTGTAAAACGTGGCCCCTTTAGGTCTGTTGCTTTTTTTTTTTTATCCTAATTCTTGCATCCTTCCTTCAAAGCTTTTGTTCAGTCTCTTCCCTCTCCTCCCTAGATCTCTTTCTATCGTTGCATGCAAGGAGTGTAGAGTTGGTTTTCACTCTAAATGAGCCCCTTGTCTATAACACCTGGGTTTTTGCTGGGGGGGTTCTGAAATTTCTTCTATCCCATTTTGTTATTTGTTGAAAGTTTTCATCAGAGGTGCCCCCTTGTGTGGCTTTTGCTCAATCTTTGCCCCATCTTCTTCTCATCTTATCATTCTGATTGAATGCAAACAATACAGATTCACCCCGTTGTGAAGAGCACTCCACCTACATACAGAAAGGTGGTTGGCTGGCATTTTCTGCAGTTTCTGTTGGTTTTTCCTGACTTCTTGAAGCTTCTTCTGTGTATTCTTACACTTGTCTTCTGCAACGATTCTACTATTTCTGGCAGCACTGGCATTCTCTGAGTCTCTGGGCTCATCTTCTAGTTTCACTGAAAAGCCACTGTAAAGTTCTTTTCTCCATTCATCTTGGTTTTTTATTTGTTTGAAATTCATGTCTTTACATTTATATTATATCCAAGTGGAGAAAATTTACTGTTGTATGTCACCATGTCTACACAAGAAGTCTTCCATACTTCTTAATTTAAATAATACAAGCAGGCTGCTTTCATCAACTGGACAAAAATAAATAAATAAATAAATAAACAGTTGGGAGAAATAGTCACATAGTGAAATTACCAGTGAATGGGGTACATGGTGAATTAACAAAACACTAGAGACATTTTTATGATACAAAACAGGATATAAAAATGGTAAAAGCAGCAGTATTTTCAGAATGGTGTGAAGTGTTGAGGTTAAAGAGTGTTTACTGAGGATAAGACAGACATTGTGCTATGAAAAATTGTTCCTTCACTTTGCCTCCTGAGCAGCAATAACAAACAGAATTATTCCAGGGTACAGTGTCTTGTTTGTAGGGAATTGTATTTAAAAAAAATAAAAATAAGGGACTTGGGGGTCTCAATCTATAAATGTGTACATAAAGATGTGTCCTACAAATATTCAAATTACATCTTACCTCATTTTGTACTGTTTGATATAATTCCAAAAATCAGAAAAATACCATCTTCTTGAGAATTACAGTATTTTCCTGTAATGTTTGATATATTGATTATTAGGATTGCTTAAGTTGTCAAGTTTTAAGTTAAGAATCTTCCAGAGTTTGAAAGTCCTGTAAGTAGGTTAGATAAGAGTGACAAAAATCTAAACAAAGGGCCAAGTCTGATTCTACATATAATGAAAGCCAAACTATTAGCCATTGATTTTTTTATTTGCGTGCATGTGTGGTTTGGATGAAAGTTTACAGAGCAAATTCACTTTCCATACAGCAGTTCACATACACTTTGTCTCATGACATTGGCTATAATTTACCACAATGCAACAGCTCTCCTCCCACTTTGTCCCTATAGACACCTCTTCCCTATGTCCTTCTCTCCATGCACTCTTGCCCCCTGAGTTGTCTCTCTGTGAATACACAGCCCTTCTATTCTCCCATGATTGATCTCTCCAAGGAGTATATCTACCTAATGTAAATGTTCACCTCATATGCCTGTCTTTTGTTTGGTTGGAAGCCATGGGAGTGGGTTCATTTCCAGACCTAAAGGGCAGCTATGGGTCATAGTCTCAGTGGTTCCATCAGGCTCTATCAGACCAGCAAACCTGGTCCTTTTTTTTTTTTAATTTCCAAATGATTTTGAGTTTTGTTCCACATTGTTCTTCTACTCTTTCCAGAATCTCCTACCCCCTCTGAGTAGTTGACAGTGGTAGCTGGGCACCATTCAGTTCTTCTGGTCTCACAGTTGTATAGGCTGAGGATCACGTGGTGTACCAGTCACTTGTACTAATTTTTTCCACAGATCTTTGGTTTTCTTCATTCTTCTTTGCTCTGGGCAAGGAGAGACCCATTATTGCATCTATATGGCTGCTTGCAAGCTTTTAAGATCTCAGTCGCTACTCACCAAAGTAGGAGGTGGAACAATGTTTTATGTAGTATGTTATGTCTATTGAACTTGATGTCCCCTGTGAATATGGTCCTGAGCCCACAGGTCCAACTACTTGCTCCCTCTAGGTAGCTGGCTGTGGCCAAGAAGTGACTACAAGCTTGTCCCTTGTTAGCGCTACTCTACACCTGGGAATTCTTACAGAATATAGCAATACACTTGTAGAAACATTGTCTACAATGTTATACATGGTCTTGGGCACAATCCCCCCTGCATAGACATACCTAATAGTTCAGCCTGTGCACCCATCTATCCACCCATATATCCATGTTTGCCTTCACTGACAACACAGTACTGTATGTGCAAAAGGGTTTATCTTTGTTCTCTGTACCTCCCATGCACCTTTCTATGTCTTCCTCTTCCTCAATGCCACCATGTTGATCACTTGCAATTGGTACATTGCCCTAACAGTGTTCTCTCCCCTCCCCTCCTACCCCTGGTAACCAACAATGTGAATTTCCTTCCATATAGAAACCTTTCCTTAACTTTTTACAATAAGGGACTAATACAGTATTTGTCCTTCTGTGATTGACTTATTTCACTCAGCATAATGTCCTCTAAGTTCATCCACGTTATGTGGTGTTTTGCAGATTCTACGTTATTCTTTAGTATTCCATTGTGTGTATGTACCATAGTTTGGTTATCCATTCTTGGGTGATAGACACCTAGGTTGTTTCCTCATTTGGCTATTGTAAATAGTGCTGCGATGAACATGGGTGTGCATATATTTGTTCTTGTCGTGGCTCTCATTTCTTTAAAATATATATACCTAGTAATGGAATGGAATGGCTGGGTCAAATGGTATTTCTAATTCCAACCATTTAAGGAATTGCCATACTGCTTTCCACAGTGGTTATACCATTTTACAGTCCCACCAGCACTGTATGATGTCCCAGTCTCTCTGCATCCTTGCCAGTATTTGTTATTTTCTGTCTTGTTGAACTTTGCTACTAGTGCTGGGGCAAGATGATATCTCATTGTTGTTGTGATTTGCATTGTTCTAATGGTTAATGATTACTTATTGATCTTTAGTCAGTGAGAACTTGTTGGCCTATGGAGTATTAAGACAAGCATTTAGATAATTAGCCTATAGTTGTATAGGAGCTAAACACATTTGTAGTCATGACCTGTATCCAGCAAAATGCTTGGCACAAACTAGACCCTCAGTAAAAATATATATTCAAATTATTTAATAATAACATTAAGTTGTTAATAACACACTACTAATTTGTTAATTTACTGCTCAAGCTTAGGTTTTTCAGAGGTAAAATTCATGACCATGTATTACACATTATAATATAGATAGAGAGAAATTTCTGTTCAAATATTTTAATTTTCAACAACCAAAACTTATTAGCCTAAAAAAATTGCATACATAATTGCATCTAAAAATAGGCTCCTAACTTTTTTTTTGTTTCAAAGCAACCCACAGAAAATTAACATTGTCAATGAAGCAAACTATCTTTCTTAAACAACAAAATCACTATTTTATGTTAATTTTAAGTATGCATTATTAATTGCTGTTCCAATTTACAGTGGTAGTAATTTAATTTTTTAGTAGACAAATGGGTCCTGAAAGTAGGAAAATATTTTATAATGTTGTTTTAGGAGATTTCTATATCATATTTTTTTTTATTAGAACTGGATTTTTGTGATGTCTGGGAATTTATATATGAACTCAAAGTTAATGTGTTCCCTGTATTTTCCCAAATTCTATAATTTTCTTTCTATAAAGTAGGAAAAAGTTTAGTTCCCATATAAAGCATTGTTTTTTAAAACTGGATCACAAAACTGGAAGTATAAAAACTTCCCTTATTCTGTATTCCTTGGATTGTGCTTGTTTTTAAAATCTTGCCTTTATCTCAGGAGATGAGTTGACATAGGATTACTTCCCATCATTTGTTTTATTATAAGAGTTAAGTGAAGGGAAAGCCTCCATGAAATAATCAGACACAGTAGCCATAAGAATGGACTCAAACATACCACTGACCATGAATATGGCCGAGGACCCAACAACATTTCTTTCTATTGTACACAAAGTCTCCAAGAGTGGTGCCAACTCAATGGTATCAACAACACAATGACAACAAAGGGATTTGAAAATAAAGGTGACAAAATTACCTGACCCATGGACACTATTCCACATCTACACGTGGGAAAGAACACCTTTCAAATATCTCCTATCAGAAATGTCATCCATTCTGTTGTCCAGTGGGAGCGAGGGGCTAAATAACTGGAGTCACGGCTGCAAGTGTGTTTGACTGAGTGAACATGTGAGACCTTTGTTGGGAGCTGGGTCGAGTGTTTGACCAAAGTTAACAAAGACCCTTCTAAGTTTAGTTCAAGTGTTTTCATGTGGGCTGTCAGAACTGGGTAGCTTTTCTATCCAGCAAAAATAAGAGGCTGTCGTTCAGAGGGAGAGAAAATGAGCAGTTTGTCCAGGTGTGACACAGATGTTCTCTGGGTCTGGGTTGTCACTTAAGGGCCTTCAGAAGGCTTAGACGGGACTTGGCCCAGAAGACGTGCACTTACTTCCTGTGCATCACTCTCCCAACGGGTGCTGTCCAGTTATTGTTTCTTTTCAATATATTTTTTTTTATTTTTCTCATTGTGGGATATTTCCTGTACTAGCCTGTGAAAGGAAGCCTCTGAAATCCTAGCTGCATTCCTGAGTCAGAAAACATTGGTGTTTTCTAGGCCACACTCACAAAACTATCTGAGAAAAGCTCTGTAACCCCACATTGCTAACTGAGTAAACCTTCTTTTTCAAGTCCCTGGGTGTTGCACACAGTGAACCAGCTGGGCTACTAACCAAAGAGATGGAGGTCTGAGTCCACCCAGAGCTTTCCCCAGCTGAATGATCAGGCTGTTGGCCTGCTTCCTTCTCCCCTTTTCCTCATGGTACAACTTTGTCTTTTCTCCATGTGCTCCTCAATCCTGTTACTTCTTTCTGTTTGCTGTTGTTAAGCTGAGTGATTACTTGCCCCTATATTCTCATAACTGCTTCAATGATATTTATTGTTGTTATTGTTGTTAGGTGTCACCGAGTCAGCTCCTACTCATAGTGACCCTATGTACAATAGAATGAAACACTGTCTGGTCCTTTGACAGCCTCACAATCAGTGCTACACCTGAGCCCATTGTTGCAGCCACTATGTCAATCCATCTAATTGAGGGTCTTCCCCTCTCTTGTTGACCTCCACTTTACCAAGTATAATATCCTTCTCCAGGGAATGGTCCTTTCTGACAGCATGACCAATGTAGGTGAGACGAAGTCTGGACATTCTCACTTCTAAGGAGGCTTCCAGCTGCCCTTCTTCCAGGACAGATATGTTAGTTCTTCTGGTAGTTCATGCTACCTTCAGTATTCTTCACCAACACCACAACTCAAAAGCAGTTGGTCTTCCTTTTTTCATTGTCCAGCTCTCACATGCATATGAGGCAACTGAAAATATCATGGTTTTACAATAATGTGCTCATACAATATCAAGGAAGGGTTTATTTAGGGAAGGGAACTCACTTTGTAGGTTACTAGGTATGGGAGGAAAGGACAGGGAACATTTCAGACTAATTGGGAGTCACATGTTGATTTATGTAAGGTGGGAGATGGTATGGAAAGAGTCTGTGACCAGTATGATGACATTGGGCAAGGAAGGACACTGAAATGTACACACAAGACATGGACAACAGAGGCAAAACTAGTATATTCACAATACTACATCACCACTAACACCGAACACCAAGCTACAGATTAATACATAGACAACTGAGAAGATCAGATGAGGGTTGATGAACAGGAATGTACCCTAGACCAAGGATAGATATAACTGAAGATAATCTTACATAGATATGAGTGATTCAAAATTAGCCACACTCATTACAGAAGCAGCAGATGGCAGTTGGAGTAACCTCTCAGAGAAAACCAAATACCTTGAAAGAGAGACTCACCAAGCCTGCTGACTTGGGACAATAGTATTGGGGGACACCAAGCTCAATTAGCACAACATAGGACATAAAAATTTTGTTCCACAACCAATTTTGGTGAGTAGCAACCGGAGTCTTAAAAGCTTTTGAGTGGCCATCCAGGATGCAACTACTGGTCTTCTCTCATATGAAGCAAAGAAGAATGAGGAAAATCAAAGCCAGTTGGAAACAATTAGTCCAAGGATATGATGGACCTTGAGACCAGAAGAACTAGATGGTGACTGGCTACCAACGTCAACCACTCAGGAAGAGACCAAAACTGGAGATCCTGAATAGAGTGGGAGGAAAAATGGGGAACAAAACAAAAATGACCAGAATTACTGGTTAAATGGAGCCTGGTGGAACCTGCAAGAATATGGCCCCAGGTTACCCTTTGTGTCTAGAATTGGACTCACTCCCAAGGATTGGCTCTCAGCCCAACAGTAAAAAGGCCTCCATGCAGAACACATACCCTAGGGCGATGCACCCACTTACTCTAGGAAGATATACCCCTTACAGCAATCAGCCATGGGCCACCAGAGGGACAGCATTCACATAGAGGGAGAGCTGAACAGACAAGAGAGCATAGCTAAGAAGGGCATAGAAAGGGGGTGGTCACTGGGGTGGGAGGGGGAGAAGAGTATATTATGGTCAGGGATGGTAATTGGGGTGTGAAATCAAACGTACATGAACTGTTGAATGTAAAACAAATTTTGCTCTCTAAATTTGCATCTAAAGCACAATTAAAACAAACAAACAACAACAACAAAAACCCACCATGGCTTGGGTTGTTGTTGTTGTTGTTGTTGTTGTTGTTGTTAGGTGTCGTTGAGTCATCTCCAGCTCATAGTGACTCTATGCACAGCAGAATGAAACAACGCCTGGTCCTGCACCAGCTCCGCAATCCCTGCTATACTTGAGCCCATCGCTGCAGCCACTGTGTCAATCCATTTTGTTGAGGGCCTTCCTCTCTTTTGTCAACCCTCCTCCTTCCCAAGCATGACATCCTGAAAGGCCTTCCCCTTTTTCGTCAACCCTCCATCTTACAAAGCATGACATCCTTCTCCAGGAAATGATCCCTTCTGACAACATGACCAAAGTAAGTGAGATGAAGTCTGGCCATTCTTGCTTCCAAAGAGCATTCCAGCTGCACTTCCTTCAGGACAGATTTCTTAGTACTTGCAGCCCATGGTGCTTTCAGCATTCTTTGCTAACACCAGAACTCAAAAGCATCAATTCTTCTTTGGTCTTCCTTATTCATCGTCCAGCTCTCACTTGAAAATATCATGGCCTGTGTCAGACCTTAGTCCTCAAGGAGACATCTTTGCTCCTCAGCACTTGAAAGAAGTCCTTTGCAGCCAACTTGCCCAGTGCTATACATCATCTGAGGGAGCTCCGATAGCATAGTGCCTAAGGCACTTGACTGATAGCCAGAAGGTTGGTGATTCAAACCCACCAACCCCTCCTCGGAAGGAAGGTTGGGCAATCTACTTCCATAGTGATATCACCTCGGAAACCCAAGGAGGGGTTGCTATGGGTTGGGTCTGACTCGAAGGCACATAACAACAACAACATACATTGCCCATAGAATCTTTCAATATATTTATTCTTCAGTTCTTCCAGCTTGAGAAATGCCAAACATGTTCTTCCCTTTTGGTTTTCTAACTCCAGATATTTACACATTTCTTTATAATAATTGACTTTGTCTTGTTGAGCTGCTCTTTGAAATCGTCTGTTCAGCTTTTTTATTGTGTTATTTCTTCCATTTTCTTCAGCTACTATCCACTCAAGGACAAGTTTCAGAGTCTCTTCTGACATCCATTTTAGTCTTTTCTTCCTTTCCTGCCTTTTTAATGACCTTTTGCTTTTTTCATGGATGATATTCTTGATGTCATCCCACAATTCCTCTGCTTTTCGGTCATTGGTGTTCAATGCATCAAATCTATTCTTTACATGGTCTCTAAATTCAGGAGGGATATAATCAAGGTCATATTTTGGTTCTTGTGGACTTGTTTTAATTGTCTTCAATTTCAAGTTGAACTTGGATATGAACAGTTGATGATCTGTTCCACAATCAGCTCCTGGCCTTGTTTTGGGTGAAGATATTGAGCTTCTTCATCACCTCTTGCCACAGATATAATCAATCTGATTCCTGTGTAGTCCACTTTGCAAAGTTCATGTGTATAGCTGCTGTTTAAGTTGCTGAAAAACGGTACTTTGACTAAGTCGTTGGTCTTGCAAAATTCTATCATGTGATCTCCAGTGCCATTTCTATCACCAAGGCCATATTTTCCAATTACTGGTGATTCTTCTTTGTTTCCCACTTTTGCATTCTAATCACCAGTGATAATCGACACATCTTGATTGCATGTTTGGTCAATTTCATACTGTAGAAGTTGTTAAAAATAATCAATTTCCTCATCTTTGGCTTTGGTTGTTGGTGTGTAAATTTGAATAATAATAGTATTAACTGGTCTCCTTGCAGGTGTATGGATATTTCCCTATCACTGACAGCACTGTACCTCAGGATAGACCTTGAAACATTCTTTGTGATGATAAATGCCATACCATTCCTGTTCATTTTGTCATTGCTAGCATAGTAGATATATGGTTGTCTGATTCACAATGGCCAAAAACAGTCCATTTTAGCTCACTAATGACTACGATATTGATCTTTATGCATTCCACTTCATTTTTGACAATTTCTGATTTTCCTAGATTCATACTTCATACATTTCATGTTCTAATTATTCATGGATGCTTGCAGCTATTTCTTCTCATTTTGAGTTGTGTCGCATCAGTAAATGGAGGTCCTGAATGCTTTACTCCATTCACATCAGTAAGATCAGCTCTACTCTGAGGGAGTACCTCTTACTCAGTCATATTTTGAGTGCCTTCTGACCTGAGGGGCTCATCTTCTGGCACTATATTGGACAATGTTTCAAGGCTATTAATAATGTTTTCCAGTAATATATCAGACAGTGTTTCACTGCTATTCATAAGGTTTTCACTGGAAATTTTTTGGGAAGTGGATGGCCTCTTCCTTCTTCTGAGTCTGTCTTAGTCTAGAAGCTCTGCTGAGACCTGTCCATCATGGGTGACCCTGCTGGTGTTTAAAATACTGGTGGCATAGCCTCAAGCCTCACAGCAAAACACAAGCTACCATAGTAGGAAAAACTGATAGATGCGTAGTGGAATGACACATGAGGACCTCTCAATACATCTTGGATTGGACAGAGGTTTGTGGCAAAAATCTTCCCACCTTTTATTTTTTATCATGGGACATTTGACAGACCCTGTCCTTGTGACTCTTAAATTTGTAAGGCAATTCCTAAGTTTTCAAGGTGGAATACATTCCCGAAAAGATAATACTCAAGTCATAACCCCTGTACCTGTGAATATGACATGGTTTGAAAACAGGATCTTTGAAGATGTTATCAGCTAAGTTGACATGAAGTCTTCCTGGAATAGGGAGGGTTCTAGGCCTGTATGACTGGTGATCTTATAAGAAGGGGAGGAGATACAGAGATAGGCAGACAGAGGAAGACGGCCATGTGAGGATGGAGGCAGAGACTGGAGTGATACAGCCACAACCCCAGGAAACCCTGGGGCCACTGGATGGTGGAAGAGACAAGGAAGGATCCTCCCCAAGAGCCTCCAGAGACAGCATGGTCTGACACCTTGAATTCAGACTGCTAGCTTCCAGAACTCTGTGAGAATAAATTTCTCTTGTTTTAAGCCACCCAGTTTTGGGTACTTTCTTCACAGCAGACCTGGAAAACTAATAGGGAGTGGTGTATTGTTTTGATCACTTCATGCTGCTCTGACAAAAAATACCACAAATGGGTGACGTTAACAAACAGGAGTTTATTCTTGTACAGTTTTAGAGGCTAAAAGTCTGAGTTCAAAGTGTCAGGCTCTAAGTGCTAGGTGAAAGCCCCTTGACCTTGGGCTTCAGAGCTACCTCTTGTTCCTGGTCCACTGAAGCTGGAGGTTTTCTTCACTCAGACAGCTGCTGGCTGCTAAGGCTGACAAACCCAAGATTGACAAGTAAAAAGGCACAATTCTGATATTACCAAACCACATGGCAGGCCATTGATTCAAGTCCATGAAGAGCCCCAAGACTGGCAGACAGCATGGCAGGCTGCTGAACAATGACTCTGCTACCTGGAGGACTCAAGTGTGCCAAAAGCTGTAGACCATTCCCAAAGTGTCTCCTTATACGCTGCAGGCAGACCACAGCCATAAATCAGCTGCTTAGCTGCTTATCATAGATTTCACCATGGAGTTGGTTACCAGTCTCATCATGGGGAATACTACATCCAGCTTCCCAGCCGCTCAAAACCATGCTCAGTCAAATTGACACATAATCTCAACTACCACCTGTATGAATCTCAAGGTTACAAAATGACTCTGAGTGTCATGGACTGCTGCCTCCCAGACCTATTACCTCTCCATTCAGACCACAACCTCCTGTCTCCTGAGGGAGAGGAGCACATGCTGGTGTTGGGGAAGGTGGGGGGTGCATGCCAACACTTTATTTACTTTAATGCTCTTTCTTTTCAACCTCATCTCATTTACAAACAAGCCATTATGATGGCATGGCCCCAGACCATGGTCTTATTCAACATAAAGCATTTAGGGACTTTCAGAAAATGTTCATTGCATATTTTTTTCTCTTTGTTTCAGCTCCTGTGCCCCATCTGGTCTTCATTGTCGTTGTGGAGACTTGATGATCCAGACAAGAGTTTCAAATGTGGCATCCCTGGAATTGGGCTTTCTCTCACTTTCTCTCTCAATTCACTGTGCTTTCTTCTCCAAAGCTGAAGCAATGCATAAGAAAAATAGAAAATGGATGAGATAGCTTTGAAGGCATAATATTTCTCATAGTGGTTCTCTCCCACCCTGTGAGTTTTCTATTAATCTGCACCACATCTGTGTGGCATCTAAGAAGTGATGCCTGGGCAGCTGACAGCAAACCCAGCGTCAGCGGGAGAAGAAGCAGTGCCGCTCTGTGTGTGTCTGTGGAGCCGTGCATCTCTGTCAGTGTAAGGGTTTTTATTCGGATCGCCATGTGCCAGGCCACACCTTCACTCGCTGAGAGCTCTGCATGCTCATGTGTGCTTTAGACTTCAATCCACTTTAAAACTATTTAGTTTTCAGAAACATAATTTGTCTGTCTCATTTCAACGCAATTCTTACTGATTCGAAGCTCATATTTTACTTCTAAGTTATCTCAGTTCTGGTGGCAGATAATGGCTTTTACTGTGGCAGAGCAGCAGCATGGTTGGGAGAATGGTGGCAAAGAATGAGTTGCAGAGTCCTAATATGTGGGTTCAAATCCCAGCTCTCACACTCATGTATGGTTAAATAGGTCATAATTAACCTCCGTCACTATGTTTCAATTTCCCCCCTTTAAAATACAAACAATAGTATCATTTTCATAGCCTTGCAAATGTGAGTAATAAATAGGATTACATCGTGTTTGTTTCCAGTTGCCATCAAGTTGGTTCCAACTCATGGTAGCCCATGTGACGTAGTGGACTTGCTCTTTGGGGTTTTCTTGACTGTCATCTCTACAGAAGCAGTTCACTACATTCTTTTGTAGCACTTCTGGGTGGGTTTGAACTGCCAACCCTTTCAGTTAGAAGCAGATCACTGTAGAGCTTTATCTATGTCCATCTCTGTCCATAGAATGCCGGAGCCAGGTTTAATTAAGGGACTAGCAGCAGTAAATTAAAGTAGTTTTGCACTTTCTTTGTTCTATTATTTCCAGTCCATCAGAAGAAAGCTAATGCTGACTTGGGAGCTTTGTGTTCTGTTGTTTGTTTACACTCGATGCTTTCAGAGATGACACCTGAAGCTATTTTTCACTTACATTTATTTATAGATTTTTTTTTTCCTATGAGAAGTCAAAGTATGTGAACTCTTATTTTAACAAAAGCAGCAAGATTATTTTTTTCTCCTAAATGAATGTAAATAAAAATGTTTGACATGATTTCTATTTAATTAACTACTCACCAAATGCTGAAAAATTAAAGCCAGTTTGGGAAAAAGGCAAAACCACCACAAAAATGAAGAAAGAGAAGGTTGTTTTGTTATACATTTATTAAATCTGTTTCATATCATTCTTGGAACAAAGCTCTTTGCTGAAGCTTGAAAAACCAGACATGCCTGTGGTACTTATGAGAGTCTGTCTGGTGTTCCCAGTAATTTGGTTGGCATAGGCATAAAATCAAAAAGTTATCCTATAAGGCAGCATATTCTTGCAGATCCAATCTGCAATCCTAGTTAGCCCAGAGGGAAGACTCTAAACTGGAGAAAATGAGGTATTTTCAATAGCACAGAATTGCATTTGTAAGAAATCCAACATTAGCAAGGATGGCTTTTCCTGGGCATATGTTCCTTCTGCTAAAGTAAGTGCATTATGGCCCCGAGCACAGGCTGGCTTGCCTCTTTGGGCACAGGTCCTGTCTCCTGGATGCTGGACCCAGCTTTATAGGCTGGGCCACAGAAGGGTTTGGGTTGGCACAGGTTTTCTGCTTAGATCAGTCTTCCTCCAGATCCTGCTTCCCCATTTTCATCTCACATATTCAGGCTGTTCCCTTTTTCTCCCTCCAGAGAGTGGAAGATATTCAAAGGTTCCCTCTGAATCTTGGTCCATATCTTTCAGGGGTTTTTGTTTTTAAATGTATTTAAATGTTTTCAGTGAAAACCCTAGGGATCACAGAATATTGTCCAAGACTTCAACTCTCCTACTTGAGGCACATTATCAGGAAGAACTGATCCCTGGAGAAGGACATCATGACTGAGAGTGTCAGGGAAAATGAGGGAAATCCTCCAGAAGGTGGGTTGAAACAATGGCCACAAGGGACTCACACATACCAGCAATCATGAAGATGGTGCAGGACAGGGCAGCGGTATGTTCTGCTCAACATAAAGTCTCCATGACTTGGAGCAGGCTCCCTGGCAACTAGTAACATAACAAATATGTTCATGAAGTTGATGGTTAAGGCTGATTTTTTCCTTAGTTGGATTATCATAAGAGCCATCTGTGAGACTCCTTCTACCCAAACAAAGTGGGGAAAAAAATTATCTTTGTGGATCATGAAGTTGGGAATAAATTATCACCCTGGAAATTGCATGACTTATAGCCTCTGCCTGTCGCTTTAAAATCCTATGAGTCTGCACCGAAAATAGACAAGCCACCACAATAGCAACAATAAAACATCCATCACTGCTTCATAAGGAAGCAGGCAGAGCAGAAGCAGCAATGAGAAAATTGCTTGGACATTCTGTGTGCAAATCTATGTTTTGGATGGATCAGGTTTTTCATCTTCAATTTTGTTCACATAGCTATAGGCCTTTACATGGCTCCTATCACCATAGTTGTTAAGGTTTTGAGTAATGCAGGGAGATGTTGTTGTTGTTGTTGCTGTTGTTGTTAGATGCTGTTAAGTCAGCCCCAACTCATGGCAGCCCCATGCACAACAGACAAATGCTGCCTGGGCCTGTATCATCCCCACGGTTGGTTGCAGATCAGAAAGTTGCAACATATAGGGTTTTCATTGGTGGGTTTTTGGAAGTAGACCACCAGGCCTTTCATTCTGCAAAGCTGTACTGATAATTAATAATGTGTTCAGGCAGCAAACAAGAGCAAGTTTTCTGTACAGTATGAATACTGTCTAAACAAGGAAGGCATTTCTCCATGTGCTAAGCTGCACTTCAGCTTACTGTGCCTTCTTGCAAATGAGTATTTTTGGCTTTCCAATCCTGGACTATTATGTGTTCTTACAGATAGAACTGATATGAAATGTGAGTGTATTAAACTTAGTTCACTGCTACCTTTTCCAGACTTAGTTGTCCTTTAGAAAAAAGGTAGCCTTAAAGTAGATGTCCTTGAACAAACACAGAACCAAAGGGGGATTCAAGCAGAAAACAAACACAGGAAAACAAGTTCACAATGGTTAGTCATTAGAGTGAAGCAAATCAATACGTGAGATACCATTTCACCCAAGCTGAAATGGCACTCTTTAAAGAACCAGAAACAAACAAACAAACAAAAAGAGAAAACCATAAATGCTGGTGAGGATGTGTGGAGATTGGAACCCTTATCCACTGCTGGTGGAAGTGTAAAATGGTACAGCCACTATGGAAAATGATATGGCACTCCCTCAAAAAGCTAGAATACCAATGGAATTTTTCCATCACTGTCACCATCAAAATCACATTGATTAAAGGTAAGATTGCACTGCCAATTACTGTAATTGCTGTCAATACGCTGCACACCTGCAAAAAGTTTAACTGCAAAAAGTTGTGTGATAGATATATTTAAGTCAAGAACAACAAAAAGAGTAGCAGATGAACGTGCTTATATACAACATAACACTAATGGGATTCGGTTCCATGGAGGTTTAGGGCCACGATTTCATGGAACATCCCAGTTAATTGGCATAATAATGTGTTTAGTACTTCTGTTCTACCTCTTGATTTGTTGCATAGGGCCTGGGGTCTTAGAGGCATGCAAGTGGCCATCCATGGAACAACAATTAGTCTATTCACTTGAAGCAACAGAAGAAGAAGCATAAAGAAAAGGAGGAAGATATTGGACATATGACTAATATGCACACCCATGAATAACTGTCTCCTTTGTCATGAAATAAAATGGTGACTGGCTACAATCACTAAACATTTTGATATACAAGATCAAATGTGGAAAGTGCTGAACAGAATTTCAAATTCTCATGGACTCCATGGGAGCTGGATGAATCCTGAATACATTGCCATGGAATAACCTTTAACACTTAAACCAAAAATATTCCTGAAGTATTTCTAAAGCCAAGCACTAACTTATGTAACTAATCAAAACTGTCTACTTTAAGCACAATGCTCTTCTAAGAACTAGCTACCATATTTTTATGCAAATAATGCACACTTTATATATTTTTTGGCAAACTCCACAACCCCCTCATGCATTAGCTTCCTCTGAGTGCTATGTGGTGTGTATGTGTGTGTGTGTGTGT
>NW_006922608.1:202894-204177 GCF_000298275.1 Orycteropus afer afer
ACCATGGGTGGCCCTGTTGATATTTGAAATACCAGTGCCATAAGCTCCAGCCTCACAGCAACACATGTTACCAAATTATGACAAGTTGACAGATAAGTGCAAGACCAACAACTTTTTGATTGCAAATACCTTTTTCAGCAATATAAATGGCAGCTATGCATGTGGACTTTGCCAGATGGAATACACAGTACTCCGATCTACTACATCTGTGGAAAGAGGAGATGGAGAACCTTAATATCTTCAACCAAAACAAGGCCAGGAACTGACTGTGGAGCAAGCCAATCAATTGCTCATATACAAGTTCAATTTGAAGCTGAAAACAATTTAAAAAAAAGTCCATGAGAGCCAAAATATGACCTTGATTATACACCACCTGAATTTAGAGGTGATCTGAAGAACAGATTTCATGCATTGAACACCAATGACTGAAAACTAGATAAATTGTGGAATGACTTCAAGAAAATCATACATGAAGAAAGAAAAAGTCATTAAAAAGACAGGAAAGGAGGAAAAGACCAAAAGGGATGTGCAGTTCCAGCAAGATGGCAGAATAAGTAGACAAGCTACACAGACTCTGCAATGAAGCAATGAGAAACCAATAGAAACTGATACAGAAGACAATCCTGGAACCCTGAGCTTTGAAGGCAAGGATAAAGAACCGGATTACATACCAACTAGTAGAAGAATCTGAATAAAAAGTGACTAAGGAGCCAAATAGAGATGCAGATTGTCACCTGTCCTTAGGGCACAACCATTGTGAATATTTCCTGATAGCCACCTAAGAACCAGCTCTGCTCACCAAGGCTGCATGGGCAAGGACTGCATTGGTACCTGATGACCAGAGGTAGAACAGTGAGGAAGGGGACAGGCAGATCTGTGGACTTCCAGTGGCTGTCTTGAGGGCACAGCCATTTGGATGTTTCCAAGTAGGCTGAGCAGCCATTTTGAGTGTGTACAGGTGGCTTTCTTGCTTGGACCATGAGCTGGGAGCAAGCTCCACCTGTGGAGGACAGCACGGGAAGTTGCACTGGAGACTGATGACTGGAGAGGTGCAATAGTCCCCTTTTACTCTTGTGCCCCACACCCTCTTGGTGAACAGAGGTGTAGCTATCCCCCCTCTACCTCCACCCACCTTATTGATGTGTAGGGGCTCCATCCCAGTCTGTCCCGTGACAGAGCCTGAGTGCTGTGCCTCACTTGCCACAATTTTGTTTTTGTTTGTTTGGTTTCAAACTATTCTTTTTATGTTCCTCCTTACCGCCCCCCTTATTTTTTTTCTTTTT
>NW_006922608.1:207380-209085 GCF_000298275.1 Orycteropus afer afer
GTTCCCTTATTTTTTCTTTCTTTTGGTTCTTCTCATCCCTTGTTTTTTTCTTTTGTCATTTCCCTTAATTTTTATGCTAGCTTTTTTCTCTTATTCTGCCATCCCTAGATATTGTAGCCTTCTTCTTTCTATTTTGTTTTGTTTTCTTTTCCTCATAGTCTCTGTTTTACCCTTTTTAATATATTTTGAAATTTTTCTTATTTATTACATTTCTCTTTTGCAATTGTTCCTGTTTGTTTATGCAGTGCAAGTTTTTTATTCCCTTGTTTTTATTTGTATGGTACTTTAAATATTTTCTTTTTTGTCTGAGTGGGAGACTTCAACCTTTCCCATACAACCCAACTATACCTGCATCCACTGAGTGAGGACCACCACTTGCTTTTGCACCAACTGACCAATGATAGACTGCAGCCAATACCAGCTCAACTCACCCTCAACTGCTCTTTACAAACAGCTCACAGAGATCTGTACAAACATTCTAATTTTCTATAAGACCCACTAGGAGACAGGTGGTGAGTGCCTAAGTGCTAACAACTAGTAGTAGAGGAGAACAGTACCCTGCTCACACAGATATAACAAAACAAAATAAAGGAAAAAAAAATCCTGCATGAATCATAGCAACATATAATCACAAATTAAACATAAATACAAAAACACTACAATGTCTCAGAGACAACAGACTATCACAGTCCACACAAACAAGCAAGATAAAGTAGGAAAAACAAGGGATCAGGACACAAACACAGAAAACATCCTGGAGGAAGAAGCAGTGCTGGAGCTCACTGATAAGGAATTCAAAATAATTATATATGGGTACCTTCAACGGATTGAGAGGTAGATCAAGGAAAACATTGACAAGATCAAGGAAAGTACTGAAAAAATTAAGGAAAACACAGACAAAACTCTAGAACAATTTGGGAAAACAATACAAGAATAAACTGACAAAATAAACAAAAAAATAGAAATGATACAAAAACAACACAGAAATCCAGAAGATTAATACTAAGATTTAAGAAATATATAACAAATTAAATGGGCAAAGAAGTAGAATTGAATCAATGGAAGACTGTATTAATGAGATTGAAGACAAACACCTCAATATTACTTTGTTAAGGGATCGATCAGACAAAAGATCAAAACATAATGAAGAAAGCCTAAGACTCATGTGGAATACCATCAAGAGGAATAACCTACATGTAATCAAAATTCCAGAATAGGAAGAGACAGATAAAACATCAGAGAAAATTGTCAAATATTTGTGGGAAGAGACTTGCCCTGATATGATGAAAGATGAGAATGCATCAATTCAAGAGGTTCAATGAACTCCAAACAGGCTAGACCCCAAAAGAAAATCACTAAGACATGTCATCATCAAACTTACCAAAACCAAAGACAAAGAATCCTGAGAATAGCATGGGAAAAATGAAAAGTTATCAACAAAGGGCAACCAATAAAACTAAGCACTGATTCTTCAGCAGAAACCATGCAGGCAAGAAGGCAGTGGGATGATACATACCCTGAAAGAAAAAAAAAAAAAAAAACTCCAACTGTTCTGGTTACCTACTGCTGATCTGACAAGAATATACCCCAAATGTGGTGGCCTTAACAAACAGGAGTTCGTTCTTACAATTTGGAGGCTTTAAGTCCAAGTTCAAAGTGCCAGGCTCTAGGGGCTGGGTGAAAGCCCCTCAACCTTGGGGTCCAG
>NW_006922608.1:209255-210447 GCF_000298275.1 Orycteropus afer afer
AGAGTGCCATAGGCTAGAGACCATTCCCAAAGCTACTTCTTATATATGGGAAGCAGACCACATAACCAAAGGCAGCTACTCAGCTGCTCCCAGTAGATTCCACCATGGAGTTGATTATCAGTCTCATCATGGGGAATACTACATCCAGCTGCCCAGCCACTCAACCAGGCCCAGCCAAGTTAACACACAAACTGAACTACCACACAAACTAGGAATTGTATACCTAGCAAAATTGTCTATCAAATATGAGGGTGAAATTAGGAGGATTCCAGATAAGCAGAAATTAAGAGAATTTGTTAAAGCCAGGCCAAATTTTAAAAAAAAGATACTAAAAGGAGTCCTTGGGACAGAGAATGAACAACAGCAAATAACAAGTGATGATTAACACACATGACAACATAACCAAGCAACCAACCCAGTTGTAGAAGTATCCAAAATAAAATATGCTTGCAACGCTGCAAACAGAAAACCAGAGTCACCAATTGGTAAATGAGGACAAGTACAAACCAAAAAGAGGGAATAAATAATGTAGATACAGAACTTCTAAATGGTGAGAGAGTCAATGCAATTTCAAGATAGAACAGACTGTTTTAAATCTGGAAAGAAAATGATAGATTTCAGGGTAACCTCAAAGAAAAAAATAAACCTTTGCATCAAAATGAAAAAGAGGACAAGCACAAATACAAAACAATAGCAATGAATGAGATGATAACATAATTCATAAATAAAATGAGCTCAGTGCAGAAAATTACATAGAACAAAAAAAATCAGCAACACCACACACACACACACACACACACACACACACAAGCGACATCAATAAATTCATATTTGTTGATAATTACATTGAATGCAAATGGATTAAATGCACCACTCAAGACACGGAGAGTTGCAGACTGGATAAGAAAACATAACTCATGACTTTTGTTGTCTACAAGAGACTCACCTTAGACACAAAGACAAAAATAGAGTAAAATCAAAGATTGGAAAAGATATACCAAGCAAATGGCAATAAAAAGAGAGCAGGAGCTGTGATATTAATGTCTGATAAAGCTGACTTTAAGACAAAAACTATCAAAAGAGCTGAAAAAAGACATTATATAATGATTAAAGGATCAGTTGAACAAGAGGACATAATCATAATAAATATCTACTCACCTAATTAAAGAGCTGCAAAGTACACAAGGAAGAC
>NW_006922608.1:213102-213623 GCF_000298275.1 Orycteropus afer afer
AACAAAGAATACCAGAAAGATGTTTACCTGCATTTAGTTGATGATACAAAAGCATTCAATTGTGCGGATCATAAATTATGGATAACATTGAGAAAAATGGGAATTTCAGAACACTTAATTGTACTCATGAGGAACCTGTACATACACCAGGAGGCTGTTGTTCAAACAGAACAAGGAGACACTGCATGGTTTTAAATCAAGAAGGGAGTATGTCAGGGTTATATCCTTTCACCATACTTATTCAATCTGTATTTTGAGCAAATAATCTGAGAAGCTAGACTATATGAAGAACGTGGCATCAGGATTGGAGGAAGATTCATTAACAACCTGCAATAAGCAGATGGCACAACTCTACTTCCTGAAAGTAAGGATGATTTGAAGCACTTATTGATGAAGATTGAAGACTACAGTATGCAGTATGGATTACATCTCAATATAAAGAAAATAAAAATTCTCACAACTGGACCAATTAGCAGTATCACAATAAGTGGAGAAAAGATTCAAGTGGTCAAAGGCTTCAT
>NW_006922608.1:216153-216816 GCF_000298275.1 Orycteropus afer afer
CTGTTTGCTGAAAGTGAGGATGGTATGAAGTACCTATTGATGAAAATTAAAGACTACAGTCTGCAGTATGGATTACACTACAACATTAAACAAAACAAAGAAAATCTTCACAACTGAGCCAATAAGAAGTATCACAATGAATGGAGAACAGATTGAAGTTGTCAAAGATTTCACATTACTTGGATCCATAGTCAACACCAATGGAAGCAATAGTCGAGTAATCAGACGTATTGCACTGGACAACACTGCTGTGAAAGACCTTTTTAAAGTACTGAATAGCAAAGATGTCTCTTTGAACACTAAGATGCTCTTAAACCAAGCCATGTAATTTTCAGTTGTCTCATATGCATGTGAAAGCTGGTCAATGAATAAGGAAGACTGAAGAAGAGTTGATACTTTTGATTTGTGGTGTTGGTGAAGAACAGTGAAATTACCATGAAAGTACCATGGACTGCCAGAAGAACTAACAAACGTGTTCTGGAATAAGTGCAGCCAGAATGCTCCTTGGAAGCAAGAATGGTCAGACTTCATCTCACCTACTTTGGTCATGTTGTCAGAAGGGATTATTCGTTGGAGTAAGATACCATGCTTGATAAACTGGAGGGTCAGCAAAAAAGGGGAAGGCCTTCAACAAGACAGACTGACACAGTGGCTGTAATGATG
>NW_006922608.1:217926-219382 GCF_000298275.1 Orycteropus afer afer
GTGATCCAAGAGAGGAAATGAGACAAGGCAAGAGGCGACATTAGCACAGCCAACCTTTCCACAGTGACTGATCTTGAGGATCAAAGAGACATTCACCTGCACACAAAACAGCAGAGTCATTTACTAAACTGAACATACAGAGAAAAGGAAACGACAGAAGGGTGAGGAAGCCCTTCTGTCTGTAGAAGGACGACTTTTTCCATAGCATGCTACTCTCTCTTTTCAGAGGCCTGGGAAAAGCATCCAGGCATCTGCCAAGCTATTGGCTTTGAACTCAACCTTTTTACCAGAAATGTTTCATTTAGGGAAAGCCAAAGTCCTCTTGAACTCAATACAAAAATTGAATCTGTGCTATTTGTAGACTTCTCTACCAGATCTACTTATGGCCTTGACAGTCAGGTGAATGCCCCAGTTATTCTTTCTTTCTTTTTTTTTTTTTTTAAATCTGTTATTTTCCAGACACAATTTTCCTCTCTGTTGAAAAGCTATAACTATGACAGGAAACCCTCAATAAATCATGCTCATTTAATTTTATTGTGGTAGTTGAAGGTTTGAGATGTACAACTGCTAATAAAATATCAAGGTATAACATTTGAACCATACTTTTTCCAATAATAGGTCTGGCATTTCTAGAAGCTGCAAGAGTTAATTACCAGAACAAGGATGCTTCATTCCAAGCAAGTAGTTCAGATGGATAATACTCAAGAATAACAAACTTTTAAGCACTGGTAAGCTGAAGCACTCATGTTGTACAAAAGAAGCAAAAAAGCCACAGTTTCATAAAACACCTTACCGCATTCTTTTTTGTTTCTAATTTAAATGAGATAATGTCAGTATGCCTTTGATTCTTTGCCTGGAACCAATAAAGTCAAGTTACAGTCATGTGCTGCATAACACTCGCTTGGGCACCGTGTAACTGCATCTACATCCCTGGTCCCACAAGGTTATAACAGAGTCCAGAAATCCCTGTCAGAGAACAGGACATAGCAAACGTAAGTGGAGGTAGAAAATGCAACAGCAAATTCACTTTCTATACAGTAGTTCACATACACTTTGACTCATGACATTGACTACAATTTCCCACAATGCAACAGCTCCCCTCCAACTTCCTTCCCATGGTTACCTCTTCCCTGTGTCCTTCCCTCCATGTGTTCCTGCCCCCTGAGCTGTCTCCCTGTGCATACACAGCCCAAGGAGTGTATCTACCTAGTGTAAATGTTCACCTCATATGCCTGTCTTTTGTCTGGCTGGAAGCCACAGGAGTGGGTGCAATTCCAGACCTGAAGGGCAACTAGGGGCCATAGTCTCACTGGTTCCATCTGACTCTATCAGACCAGCAAAACTTGTCCTTTTTTTATTAAATGATTTTCAGTTTTGTTCCACATTGTTCTCCCACTCTATCCAGGATCTCCTACAGAGATCCCCCTCCGAGTTGTTGACAGTGGTAGCCGGGCAC